>NC_140923.1:27144536-27397436 GCF_045865225.1 Trachurus japonicus
GCAGAACATCATCTAAATGCCATTTGTATCGTTTTTCAATGAGAAAAATGTAACGAAACGGCTGTCAGCAGCGCGATTATTTCGTCAGCTCCAAACTCACCCGTCTGCACCTCGATCACACAGTTTTCCACACAGCATCATTTACAGTAACTCACGTGACACGTCTCAGTACAGATCCGCGGGCGCTGCCGGTGTGTTTTTAAAATTAGCGAACTACTCTAGGCTACAGTAGCGCCGCGGTTCCTCATTCCCCACCTTGTTTGACTGAGAGTGTTTCAGGATGGTTTTCGTGAATGAACAGGCAACATGTCACTGTCAGAGTTTCACTTTACCGCGCGCAGCTGTCATGCAGTGCGCGCTCCTCTCTCTCTCTCCCTCGCTCGCTCGCTCGCTCTCTCTCCGCCAATAACGGACAAGGAGCGCTATGCGGAGATGAACGGAACGAGCCAAAAGCCCAAAATCTATTCCTGACGTCTGCGGTCGATATAAAGTCGATAGCTTTCATTCATCCATGTTTTAACAGACAACACAAACAGCCGTGCTGCACCCACAGTCATGTGGCTCAGCAGCCAGCTGACACACAGCACAACAACACAGCGCAGCAACATGTGCAGGCTGCTGCAGCAGTGCACGTTAAAGGGACACCGCCGAAAATAAAATAAATAGGCTACACATAGTTTTTTTTTTTTTTTTTTTTTTTAAAGTATATTTTTTGGCTTTTCATGCCTTTATTCGATAGGACAGTTGAGAGTGTGACAGGAAATGGGAGGCAGAGATGGGGGGAATGACATGCAGGATAGGGCCGTCCGACGCGGGACTCGAACCGGGGCCGCCTGCAGCGAGGACTATAGCCTCAACACATGGGGCGGGTGCTCTACCAACTGAGCTAAACACCGCCCCTACACATAGTTTTTAAATTGTTTTGCGCATGTTTTCATCCAAAAAATGACCAAAAATGAGCACTATAAGCGGATTTCTTGATCACTATAAACGAATTATTTAAACAGCATTTGTATAGAAATGATTCCGTCCCAAGCCTTTTGATCTATATAAGCGGTTGATTACTATATCCGTGATCACTATAAGCGGTTTCCACTGTACTTTTACTTTTACTTGAGTACATATTGTTGGAAGAAATGTACTTAGTTACATTTTAAATAGCTTAAGTTACAAAGTAAAAAATATATAACTCTGTGTGGGTTGTCAAAAGTAGCTACGCCGCTGCTGCCTCGATTTCTCCCCCTTCACAGACGCACACAGCAGCAGGCAGGTCATCTATGCAGGCAGGTACACACCTCTTTCCCCCTCACCGCTACGTGAGTTTGTGCATAACAGGGCTCGTCGCTATGTTGTCGTCTTATATTAGCCATTAGCCACAGCTAGCGGTTAAAAGCTGACGTTAATGATTAAAGACAACGTTATCAGGCATGTCCATCTATTCGGCTACGTTTATGGTGACCGTGCCAGACACACCAGGGCTGAAGGCCGGACCGGCGGTCCGTTGAGTTAAACGTAGGAGCCCAGTCAGATCCATGGCCATGCTCAGAGGAACAGACAAGCAGCCCACTGCTTCAGAGCAGTTACAGTAAAGAGGCAAGAGAGAGAGAACCTACAATAAAATCCCCCCCCCCCCCTCCTCCTTCTCCTTGAGAGCAGACAGGAAAGACAGTAAAAAAAAAACAAAACAGGTGTGTGTGAGTGAAAGAGGGAGAGAGAGATTTTTCTTTTCTTTTTTTATCCATATTGAAAATGGTATTGAGTAACGAATATTTTCCTTAATATCGATATTGAGTTGGAAATTTTAGTATCATGATCATGATCGTGACAACCTTAGTGCCAGTAACTGTAACTGTCCATCTGATTGGCTCTGGACAACTGCAGTGTCAGAAGGTCAGAATCAAGTTGGTGCCACAGGAGCTAAAAGATGATGGAGACCAGTGTATCGATGGAGAAGGGACAAATTTGGAACACAGAGACATGCACGGAGAATGTGAGGCCAATCTCTGGCCATTATACCCCCCCCCAAAAAAAAAAAAAAAAAAAAAAAAAGTAACTAAGTAACTTTTACTCTGAGTAAATTTTAAATGAACTACTTTTTACTTTTACTTGAGTAGATTTTTACACCAGTACTTTTACTTTTACTTGAGTAAAATTTCATCAAGGTAACTGTACTTTTACTTGAGTAGATTTTTTTGGTACTCTTTCCACCCCTGGAGCCGAGAAGGTGGAACATAGTAAAATATTTTTCATTCTAGTTTTTAGAGGTTGCATTAAAAAAATATATATATATAAAAAATAAAGTTATTACTTAACATCACGTTCATAAGATGTGTAGTGCGTATCTGAGCCGTTTTGGTCCATGTATGTAAGCCTTTTTTTCCCCCTGGATTATATTTTCTAAAGTTACAACAATATATTAATATAATATTGTTTTCGTTTCATTTCGTTAAGTAAAAATCAATCAATCCATTTTCTTTGAAACTGAGATTGCAGAGCACCAGTTCATAGCGATTTTCACAACACTCCGGATCAGCGGTACCACGATGCTGGTTATCAACTCGGTAACTCAACCCTGGTTTGTCTTATTGTTAATCTGTGAACGCGCACGTATAAAGGACAGATTCAAGGCAGCAGACAAATCACAAACAGAGCACCGATGCGTCAGAGAAAGCGAGTTGAGCGCAGCGCAGCGCACACCTCATTTCTCCTGTGAGGAAGAAGAGGAAAAAAGAAGCTTGTGGTCCGACCTGACCCAGTTATTGAATGTTTACGTTTATTTAGAAGAAGTTTAATTGGTGCTGATTAAACTTGTAAATGAATGCTGCTCGGATCGATCAGACCTATTTTTAAACAGTGGCCAAACAACAGAACCATTTTATTATATTAGACTAGTCTCTCTAAACGGGTCCGCTCAGCACACACACACACACACACACACAGTCAAAACATGGATGAATGAAACCTATCAATTTTGTATCGGCCGCATCTTGTAGCCTATTTCTATCGAGGAAAAGTTATTTCAGGACATCCTATGTTGTATCGCCCAGCCCGAAAGTGACACAGGCTCTTGCCCGTTCATTCACAAGAAATCATCCAGCTACACTCTCAATCAAACAAGGTGGAATGAGAAATCTGTGGCACTACTGTACAGTAGTTGGCTCATTTTAAAAACACACGGGTGTGTTTGGAGCTGGGCACATTGCAGCTTCTGGTGAAAACAAAATTACTCCTCCACAAAAAATCTGCATGACTCTCCCGTGACTCACACGTGAATCTCGCGTGAAATCGTCCAAATGAAACTAGTACCCACTGTACCAGCCGAATAATAAGTCACCTCTTTTCGTTACATATTAGGGCTGTCCCGATTAATCGACCTAATCGATTACGTCGATTACGTACGTTGACACGTGCAACATACCGTCGAGTTGTTTCCGATTACGTCGATGGCGTAAATACGTCGGGTTGTGAACCATAGACTGTAACACGTGCAGCAGAAAAACACATGCTGTACCACAGCAGCACCACCGCGATGAACTAGCACCTGAAGCTGCAATATCGTTCAGTTCATTCACCTCCGCATAGCGCTCTTTCGCCGTTATTGACGCTCTCTCTCTTTCTCTCACTCACACACACACACAGAGCGCAGGGCGCATGCATGACATCAGTGCGCGGTAAAAGCGAAACTCCGATCGCGGACCCCCAGCGCCCCCCTCCCTCGTCGGACAATCAAACCACCCGCCACAGTCTCCTTGCTTTATGTATCCATAGATGTAAACACGTCCTTGTGTTGCGTGTTGTCTTTTTTTTTCTTTATCCACGCCGCTGCTGGTCTCTGTGCACCCGGACGCAGCACAGCATGCAGATCGTATGTGAGGGTGATGTCCTGCACCCCCATCTTAAAAAAAACACTGGTCTCCATGACTATACTAAATAAATGTGCCTATTCAAAATCATTGTGCTAATATTTCAGTGTGCACTCTGCTTTATCTGTCTATTTTCCAAGTTAAAGCAAACTGATGTGGCACAGTTTTTCCCCTCCAAATAAAAAGATTATTTAGAGCATTGGTTCCCAACCTTGGGTCCGGGCCCCCTTCAGGGGGGCGTCAGAGATGTCAGGGGGTCCACAGAGCTTTGTTTGTTCTGAGGTTGTGAGGTTATCAAAATTAGATTTGTGCATATTGAAATTTTAAAATTCCAAGAATACATCCAATTGGATAATCAAAATCAATCAAAATGAACAGGAACAAAAACCTACATACAACCTACCTGCTTATAGGGACTTGATAACAATTGACATAAAGACAAAATAAAAATAGAACAAAATATAATAAAACAAAATAAGGATGGCACAAAATAGAATAAAAAGGCTTGTCTTTGACAAAAGCAAGGGGGGTCTTTGAGGACAAAAGGTTGGGAACCACTGATTTAGAGGAATGCACACCAGAAAGAGTATCTGAAGAATTTAAATAAGAGAAGTGTTCAGAAGTGTTTTTTTGTAAATGACTAATCGTCAACCAAAAAATAATCGTTAGATTAGTCAAAAAATTAATCGTTAGACTAATCAACTAATCGAAGAAATAGTCGATAGATTAATCGGGAGAAAAATAATCGTTTGGGACAGCCCTATTACCAGGGGCCAAGACGCCGCCGCCACCGCACCTGACACCGTCTCCCAGACCGTCATAGACTACCATTCTCAATCAGACTGGTCTCCTATAGGACCGAGTCTGGCTCCAAGTTTGAGCAAAGACATGAGCAAAGACCTGACCAGGTCCGACCAGTGTTTAAGCCTGGACTCTGGACCCTATGCGGCTGGACTCACGAGCATTTTTTTTTTTTTAATTCTCCGCCGGACCGCAGCAAAAAAAACAAAAAAACAAAAGAAGAAGAAGGCCGTAGTTGTGTTTAGAGACGTGACAGGTGGGGCATGACAAGCTGGTGATCAGCTGTGGTCATTGAATTGTTAGACTACACTACAGTAGGTCATTTCAATTTGCGCATCTGTGTTTTTTCCTTTTTATTTTATCTATGCGCATCGAGAGTGAGTGAGAAACAGAGAAACAGCACACGAGATGATTGCCAACCGGCAAAAACTGAAACGAGACGGTTATAGAGAGGAAAAACACAGAATGTACAATATGTCCAAAATACTTTGTCCCGTCGTCACGACGTGAGTGAGGGAGGATCGGATGGTCGCTCAGGTTTAGTGATGAGGAAAAACTGTCATTGTTAGCAGGTGTTTCAAACAGACACGTCACTAACTTTATTTTGAAGGGACAGATTAGATGTTGATTTCGTTAACAGTGACTTTGCACCCAAACATTAAGCACATAGGCTATCGGGCGCTGTCTCATCCGGTACAATCGACCCCGCGTGGAGGCTCGCGCTTCAGTTAGGCGTCTGTTCTATTTTTCACGCGAGCCGTTAGCGCCGTCTGTCAAGCTGGATAGACGGATCGTACCAGACAGGAAGTCGGGCACAGAAAAGGCGAGAGAATCCGGTCAATTTTCAAAATAAAATGATGATTACTGGTAATGAAGTTGTTGCTTGTCCGTCTATAAATATTTGTCAGTTGCGTCTGCACACGAGACACACACACACATCCATACATACAGAGCTAGAGACAGACCTGTGTGTGTGGAGTACAGACGAGTGGAGTCGGTGTTTTCCCGGCGCGGAGAGCAGGAGAAGCAGCTCACCAGCCAAGTGCCTGCGAGGACGCGCGCAGCGCGCCGCTCCGGCTGTGAGAACTACATTGTTGCGAGTTGGCTACGGCAGAGGCTCTGCGCCGTGCACACTGTTTCGGCTGCCTATTTTGTCATAGTTTATCAACATTTTTTCGTCATTCTTCATTAGGATAATGTTAAGTTAATTTTGTGGTGGGGACAAAATTGTTCTTGACAAAAAGTGGTGGGGACATGTCCCCAGCGTCCCCAGCGTTAATGACGCCTATGCCTATTACATATACATCAGTTTCAGAACTTTTCATTGAGATAACAGTATTTTATAGCAATACATGCTTAGAAAAGAAGCCAAAGCCAAATAAATTGTAATCTTATTGAATAATCAAAACATTCCAAATTGGGAAACCTTAACATGGCAAAACTAACAAACGAAACACTCCTTTTATTCTATTCTATTCTGTATTCTGTTACTCAGAGATGTTCACAAGTCTTTTTTTGCAAGTCCAAGTCAAGTCTCAAGTCTTTGGTCACGAGTTCAAGTCAAGTCTCGAGTCTCTAAAAAATAAAAGTCTCCTGTCTCTTCACAGTACCTATTGATTAGCTGTTTATGATCACTTTAAATAGGCTATTGCAATGCAATATGAAGAAAACACACAATGAAAGCTTTCCTTTAAAGAAAAACTGTATTCTGAGTCAAGAAAGAATCAAGGCTGCTCTGCATGTGTCTGACAGAAGAACTGCTGTTATTATTATTTTTTAATTAGCTCAGTCAACTCGTGGGGGCGTGTCGACCCGTGCAGACTTCCATACGGGCCTTCAGTCATATTTCGCAGCAAAAAAAACCCAAAAAACTTTTCCTACAGTAGCCTGATATGTGCCAGACCAGTTATGCAGCAGTCCCCGTGAAGGAGGGCCAGACAACAAATGTTGTGCCTCACCTGTACGGACGGTGCGGCTATAGGCTATTAAAAAAAATAAATTAAAAAAAGCCGGTTCACAGTCACCTGTCACTCACTCACAGCTGACTGCGCTGTCAGAGGAGCTGCTGTCCCTCTCTCTTGTGTTTGGCTGCACTCTGGCACGAGCCAAAAAAAAAAAAAAGATTGTTCACAAGTCCCAAAACACGAGTCCAACTAGTCAAGTCTGAAGTCTCTGTGTGTGCAACTCGAGTTCGAGTCGCAAACTGAGTCCTCATCTCTGGTCCATAGCTTCGTGAGCGCGAGAGAGATAGGCACGCACGCACACACACAGCTGCAGGGCAAAGCGCTGTCAACCGGCGCGGAGAAATGCACGTCTGGTATGAAAGGGAGGGCTCCGGTGTGCGGCGCTTTGCAGCGCTTCCGCGGTGTCCACGTGTGACACTGGTGTGAGGCTACGTTGCTTCTGAGGGGAACTGTTTTCTACAGCTGGGTCATCGGGGGAGCTACTTCAGTGCGACACAACACGGGACAAGCGGGACAAACATCTACCCGCCCCCGTGGCGTGTAGCCCTCCAAAAGTCGCCAGGGGAAGATTTTAGTCGCATTTGGCGAGTGGCGACCGTTAGTTTACAGCCCTGGCTCTGAATCGCCCTGCTGTAAGCGGGCTGATGCCAGGGTTCCCGCCTGTTGCTCCGGCCAGTGTTTCCCACAGTTTCAAATAAATTACGTCCGCCACGAATAGATTTTTCGGCAATATCGTTCCTTTCATTCATCTCGCTCTTTCGCTGTATTGGCGCACGCACACACACACACACAGGCGGGGGGGGGGGGATGGCGAGTGCGCGGTAAAAGCGAAGCCGCCTTTCCACTGCAGGAGTACGGCCTGATCAGTGCGTCCACTTCAACAGATCCCCGACTCTTTCAAATTACGTTAAATCTTAATAAATAACATGGAATTATGGGGATTTGTTCTGTAAATTAATATATACATATTTTATTTTAAACTTTTTGAACGTTTTTTTTTTTTATGAGAGGTGCCGGATCTGCCCAAATAAGTACCGGAACACAGCGAGGCCAAAATTAAGAGGTGCCGGATCTTGTTCCGGCAGGATGGCTCAAATTAACCCCTGGTCCCGCCCATAATCAAGGCATTTTTTGACTTTCAAGCTTAGAGCACGTCATCCAAAAACTGAGGGGTTTAGTTGCTCTTTAACAACATCAACACCAACTACTGTAATTTCCGGACTATAAGCCGCTACTTTTTTCACATGCTTTGAACCCTGCCTATACAACGATGCGGCTAATTTATAGATTTTTACTGGCTAACGACCTCTGGAGGGCACTCTAGCAGGAAGCGCAAGTGAGACAGACATGTGGGGAAAGATTATGCGCTGAAGAAGTTTTTATTTTTTATTTTTGTGTCATATTTGTATGTTTTGAGTTGAGAAAACAAACTATTGTAATTCTCTGTGTTGTCCTTGATATTCAAGCAAGTAGACTCATGACACCATTCATTTATAATATCGTAATCGCAATCGCAATATAGTCCACAATAATCGCAATCGCACATTTTCATCAAATCATGCAGCACTAATAGACACTAAACTTACCTTTGATGAAAATTGTGAAGCTGTGTGTAAGAAGGGACACCAGCGTCTTTTCTGTTTAAGGAAACTGTCTCACTTTCATGTTGACAGATCACTGATGAAGTTGTTCTACCATGCTTTTATTGAGTCTGTCCTTTCTTTTTGTATGGTGGCATGGTTTGGCAATCTGTCTTTAAAGAGCAGGAACTCACTGAGCCAGGTCGTCAAATGGGCGAGCAGGGCTAGCAGGACTAGCGGTGAGACACCGCCTAGCCCAGAAGCCCTGTATATAAGACAGCTGCAGTGGCTCACTGGTTCCATCTTAGGGGACAGGTCTCACCCCCTGTATAGTGAGTTCCTGCTCCTCCCATCTGGCCGCAGGTACACTAGGACCAAAACTAAAAGGCACAGGTGTTGTCTGAGGAGGGAAGCCTCAGATGCCTTGGCTGCCTTGTCATTCCTGCTCTCTAGCTGAACTCAAACAAGGGGTCACTTGTGGCCTGAATCATTGGTTCTGGTCTTATGTAAAAAAAAAAAAATTAAAATAAATGTGTATTCTCATTCATTCATTTACATTTTATTAAACTGTAGCCACATTTAGTCCAGACATTGAGTTTCTCAAAGATGTGCAAGCAAATGATAGTGACTAACTTGGTCTGATACTTTTCAAGCAAAGCTTGGGTGGCCACCACGGAGGCATGAGCATCTGGTAGAGTGATGGTAGAGGACTGCAGAGAGGCAGACAGGCTACTCAGGTGGGTGAGGACATCATGGAGGAAGCCCAAGGACTTCAGCAAGGAACTGTCCCTGGCAGAGGCATAGAACTTCCTTGCCTTTGCCTGCGCCACTACCCGAACCCCGTCCCCAACACAACACACACACAGATATGTACAGTATATATCGTATATATTAATGCTGTATTCTATAAAAGTTGATATATACTGTTAATTTAAAGTATATGGGCCCTATTTTCCTGGCGCAACTCAGGGGGGCGCAGCGAGGCGAGCCCTGGCGCAGCTGGCGCAGTGGCATTTTCCTCCAGTGCAACAACGTGCGCAGCGGATTCGGTAAATTGGCAGACTGCTGTGCGCCGAGATGGGAGTGGTCGCGCAGCAGGGGGAGGTGTCGACAGATTCACCTTGGCGCAGTGACAATTTGTTGCCGATAGACCACGCGGAGAGTGCGCCGAAAGCTCGCCAGCTCCAACCTGGTCTACTCTCAGCGCAAGGCGAAGCGCAGCCAGCGGACTGGTATTTTGACTGCCCAGCTCCGCAGTGCGCCCACGTCACCAAGACCTCACAGGCAGGTTTCCACAGTTCCAGGCACATTTAAATGCAATTAATAATAATAATAATAATAATAATAATAATAATCACAATAACCCCTAATGTAATGTAAAGTAATCTGAATCAGCACATACACGTATATCTATATCGATTGTCCCGTCACACTGATGACAGATCAAAGGCTGTCGGCATGCTTAATGGAAACTCAACCTGACTGAATTAACACAGATGAAACCAGGGAGGGACTGGACAAAAAAGCAGCCGTGGATGTCCCAAGAGCAGGTGTTGACACTACACACTGTGCCGTTGCGATGATCAGCTATTTATTTATTTACTTATTGATTTATTAGGGGCCAGCGCCGCATCGTCACGCGACCATAAAAAATAAAACTGAAAACAAATAAACTATCATCTCTCACAGCAAACAAACACAATCAGCCTCGGCATCATAGTGAGCAGATATTCACATCTCCCATCTCAGGTAAATTCTAAAGAAAAAAGAAAAAGAGAGACGCTCCGTGATGCCTCCTTTACACACAGCTGTTTGTTTATGTTGTGATCTGTGCACACGGGTTTAAATAGTGGGTTACTAAATATGAGTGTCTTTATTAATGGAAAAGGTGTGTGTGTGTTTTGTTTTTTGTTTTTTTTTACTGGGCAACAGCTCTCAATGTCAGAGCAAACCTGGATAACATCATAACCTCCTCCCTCCCAGACTACTTTTGCATCATCAGCCCGTGAGGTCTGTTCGCGCGACGGACACTGCCAGCTTGGACCGGACCAGAACATCAGTTTCCTCCCGTCTCACTTGCTGTGAGAGATGATAGTTTATTTGTTTTCAGTTTTATTTGTTATGGTCGCGTGACGATGCGGCTCAATAAATCAATCAATAAATATAGCAGATCATCGCAACGGCACAGTGTGTAGTGTCAACACAGCAGTAATCCATCCTCATCTTTCATCTGTGTTAATTCAGTCAGGTTGAGTTTCCATTACGCATGCCGACAGCCTTTGATCTGTCATCAGTGTGACGGGACAATCGATATAGATATACCTGTATGTGCTGATTCAAATAGGGGTTATTGTGATTATTAATTCCATTTAACTGTGCCTGGAACTGTGGAAACCTGCCTGTGAGGTCTTGCCTCCCTCTTACACGGTGAAATCAAACGTGCGCCTCGCGCGCGCGGCGGATTTAAAGGCGAGGAGAGGAGCTCATTTGATTGGTGAAGATCTGACTCGGCTGTGTCAAACCCACTCCACGCCTTCTCTCCTCCCTCTATGCCATTTGCGCCGGTGGGAGGGAAGTAGGAAAATTGCAAACTGCTCCTGGACACGCCTCATTGGCGAAGCGAACGCGAAGCGCAGGCCTGATCCGCTGCGCCTGCGCTAGTTTACGAAAGTAGAGCCCTATATGACTGTGGTGTATTTCAATAACGAGGCAGCTGCACACGTTCAATAACTTTACTAGCAGCTCGGAGCAAGCAGTACAACAACACAGGTAGCACATGTGTATTCTCAGAACCCTTACTGAGCATGCGCAGACAACTACTCAAAAGTACGGCAAGCCTCTCAGGTCAATCAGCCGTAGCTGGGTGTCTCGGAGCACCTAGTTGGGTCATTTACAGAAGTTCCGTGACCGTGGAGAGCGAAGGTTCGTTTCTCACTGGATTTGTTATCTATGAAGGTTAAATAGAAAATTTAGCTAGGGTGCCCCGCCCAAAAATGTGGGGAAATTTTTTGAGAGCACTAAATCCAAAATGGCTACCGTCAGCCAAGCTGGAAATGATCTTTTCAATGGTTTGGCCCACAGTGCTGCATAATACATGGTTTCTATGACTATTTGGGTCAAGAAGTTCATAAATGATGTAGATTTATTGATTTGACCTATTTTTGACCTTCAAATTCAAGATGGACGCCAATTTTTGGCCCTTTAAATGGCCATTTTTCAAAATCGTCATAGAGCCTCAATATTAGGCTCAAATGAAAGCTCTGCTCATACTGAGTTCAGTTTATGACAGTAAAATTACATGTAGGCCACACAGAAGTCATCTGAAAGGTCAAAAAGATCCAAATAGTCATAGAAACCATGTATTATGCAGCACTGTGGGCCAAACCATTGAAAAGATCATTTCCAGCTTGGCGGACGGTAGCCATTTTGGATTTAGGGCTCTCAAAAAATTTCCCCACATTTTTGGGCGGGGCACCCTAGCTAAATTTTCTATTTAACCTTCATAGATAACAAATCCAGTGAGAAACGAACCTTCGCTCTCCACGGTCACGGAACTTCTGTAAATGACCCAACTATTGTGGCTTTTACCTTCAATTTCCTAAAATAATCGCACCCCAGAAGCTCAGCCAGGCTCAAAAGCTTGGGGTAATTAGTGTGGTGGGCCAGTTCATTTTTTATCAGCCAGTAAAGGCACTTGAAGCCACCTATTACTGCCTCATGCTCCACAACAACTGTGGGCTCAAAGGCATTCATCAGTGACATGCCTGTAAATGATTAAATGTTTTAAAATGTTGAACTCAAATTGTATTATCATTGCATATTTGATGTTGAAATTGGAACCTACCAGATGCAAGAGATGCTTGGCATCTAACACTCTCCTGGTGGTGTTCTGTGGTGATGTGCCTCTCGATGTAGTCTTTTCTGTAGACAAAGAGAACAAAAAACAAGACATGGTTTTATCAATAAAGATACTAAACTTACCGTGCTGGGTGTTATACAGCCATGACTTAAATTGTGGCATTTTTAGCCATTCTGGATCGAACCCAGTCGCTCTATGTTTTGTCGTGGTCCTCTCTATAAGGCACATAAGAATATAAATTAGGACCCTTTTCATGAGAAAGCATTTCTGATCTGACCCTGCTTTATTTTTCAGTGTTTGCTGAGTCTCACCTGTTGTCTCCGCCCTAGCTGGCTCTACATGCTGCCTGTCTTCCTCCTCTCCTGCAACATCTCCCTGCGTACTTACTATCCCTTCCTCCTCACCCTCTCTTACTGCCTCACTAGTTGAAGCCTGGAAGTATTGGAAGCAAATTAATTTTCACACTGATGGACGTCTGTTCACTTTCCATATGAGATTTCTAAGTGTCTACACCGTTTTGATAATACCTCCTGTGGTCCGGACTGTAGGCCTACCTCCTCTCCAAGTCGAGCCCTTTTCGGCCGTTGAAAATATTTTTCTATACTCATCTGTGTGAAGGAGTGAACATCCAACATTAGAATTTATTACTAACGAGCAGAACCGCTCTATGTACAGTGCCATCTAACCTTAAGCGGCAGCAGCTCAACACATGCAGGGTCCAACGTTAAGGTTTTACTTCGTCGTCGTCGTCGTCGTCTTCTTCTTCTTCTTCTTCTGGCCCACCAGGTGCATTAAGTGCTATTGGCGGAGTTACAATGCATAGTAGGCTACCGCCACCTACTGCACCGGAATTGTAACGACAAGTTACATTCACAGACAGAGTCCCATTGCTTTTATGAGCGGTCGAGCGAGTCAAAAGCCGAAAAATCAATTTGTGGCAGGCGTAATTCTTTCGTGGCGGGCCGCCACAAATAAATGAATGTATGGGAAACACTGCTCCTATATAAGTCAGGGTTCGACAATAACGGTTGCCCGATTGCCCGGGGCAAGTAAAAATTACCGGCGGGCAGGTAGTGTCGTGATAAAAAAGCTCGTCCTTTGGGCCGTGAACTTGTCCGACATTTACTTCAAAGACTCCAATTAAACGCTGACCAAAGATGGATCCGACATAGAGTTGTCTTTTATTTACTCTTGAACAGAAGTAAAGTAAAAGCATACACCCCGAGTCACTTACAAAATACAAAGTACAGGAAAAAGAGTTTCGACAGGAACAAACCAAACGAAGTGACTGACTTCATATCATCAAAGTGTGGTTTATATACTGGTGGGCATGTGCTGATCTCAGTATTTCTCACCCCCACCTGTTGAGGTCTGATCTGCTGACTGTGCACTTTATTCTGTGACCTTGGTTTCACCCTGATACTTTTCTCCGGATGTGTACCACTTTACTAGCCTTATTTGGACTGTTACTATAGACTTCCATGCACTAAGCGCACCTCCTCGATCCTTGCCTGGTGGCCATTCTATGTAAGTGCGCCGGAAGCCAAAACTACTAGCTCAGCAGAAAGTATTATAAGGGTCATACATAGTTCACATCCATCCCTGTTCACCACTATCGCCTTGGCCTCCTTCAGATTCTGTTGAAGTACACACTCTCATCCATTAGGTGGTGCTAAGGAGCATGTTGTAATTTTGGAGATCAAAATGGCTGCCAGTAGTGATAATGCAATGTTGAAATGAAGCAATATAAGAACACAAAATAACTATACTTTAACTGTTCAAACCCACACAAAATGACATTAAATGTAATGTAGTCATTATTGAAATAATAACACAGTTCATACGTGATCTTTAAAGGTGCCATAACACTCTGTTCACTGGTCTTGTTGTTATCAAACTTTTATGTCATTTCCCATAGAAAAATGCCACCACAGTAGAACCTGCGCGGACTTGCCCGGTCGGGCAAGCACCGACTCAGATTTTATTATTTTTTATTTTCGGACTTTTTATGCATTTATTTTGAAAGGACAGCTGGAGAGAGACGGGGGGAGAGGGAGAGAGTGAGAGGGGGGGTTGACGCGGAGCAAAGGCACTGTCAGGTGGGATCGAGCTGGGTCGCTGCAGCGGGTGCTCCACCAGGTGAGATAGGCTGTACGTCGCTCACGGCTCGCCGTATTTAATCGGCGATTTCACCGAGCATTTCACTGACGGTGAGCGGCCTGACGCTGCTTCATTAACGCCGCCGCTGTTTCAGACTCGGGGCAGACGCACGCAGCAACAGTCACCTGTTACCGTTTAGTTACCATACCGACGAGCTAACGTGTCCTTTTTAGGTTATAATCCTGTTGTCAATAAACACACGTGGAGACGGCGCTTCAACCAGGGGTGTGAAACATGCGGCCCGCGGGCCAAATCCGGCCCTCAGCAAGTGTGAAAATTTTAAATTGCACATATTTTTATCAAGAAATTTATTCATAATATGTTTTGTAAAAGGATAGTTCATTAAAGCAGATAACAGCGGCACGGCCGTTTCGGCTAATGCTGTGTTCAAGGCAGGCTTTTGAAACCGTAAGTTACAGCTTCAAGTCACAACTACGACTTGGTAGCGTTCCAGGTAACCCGTAGCTCGTGTTTTTACCGTCCTGTTGTCTGTGAAAGTTCCCTATAACGGCCACTCGTAACTTCCGACCCGTGAACTCGTACCAGATCGAACTGGTATGACTTCACAGGAAGGAAAAACACAAAGTACGAGTTTCCTTGAACGCACCATGAGTTAGCAGCCCCCGCCCTTGTCAGGCATCAATTGGTCCTCGTGCTACGTCACCACATTCACGCGCATCCCTTGGCTGCACACACAGCCCTTCATGCCGTTCTCTCCCCTCATTGGATAACACTTGTATCCCACAAGGAAAATTTTCTCCTCGGGTTACAGCAGAGCAGAGTGACGGAGAGACTCGTGTTTAGGCTGAAATACTTCATGTAAGTGATTGCTGACGGAAAATAGGACTATTTAGGACTTATATTAACAAAAACATTCCACTGATATCTGCTTTAACTGTAAACATCTTAATAATGTACTAAAACAGAGGAAAAATAAAAATTTTAAAATATATGTATAGGCTATCATGCATTACTGGTTAGGCCTACTTGAGATCAAATTGTGCTGTTTGTTACCCCTGAACTAAATTGAGTTTGACACACATGATTGGCTGTTTGCCTGTCACTGTTGTTTCAATGTCCCACATCCTTGAGTTTTACAGGGGCAACTCAATAAACTAGAGTAACATGGAAAAGTCTAGGCTATTTCCAGTAGTTCAAGTCAAATGGCCCCAACCAAGTACTGAGAGCATATAGATGGACATGAACATTTTCATATTAAAAATTATTTTTTAAATTGGTCTTTTCTAATATATATATATATTTTTTTAGATACTGCAGTAATACTGAAGCTAAATTGTCCACTGCAGCATGTGAATGCAATGAAAAGAATAAAATCTGATTGGAGGAGCCAGCTATCTGTTAAAATGTTGTCCAGGTTAATGTTTTTAGCCATTAAAAGGCCCTTCAGTTCAAGATTTCAACTGTGATCGGGCATTAAACAGGTGGCTCACCTGTTCAGATAGGGCATGGAGGGTGTAACTGCTACTGGTCAAATAATGTGAAATAGCAGTTAATTTTACATGTCTGCAATGATTGCCATTTAAATGCAATTATAGATAATAATAAATACTGCTTTCTGAAGAAAGAAGTGTTGTGTAGTGTTGTGTATAGTCAACAGGAAGGATTTTAGTAAGATATAAGTCATGAGCGAAAGTATGCACCACACAACCAGAAAAAAAAACCTAGGCAGGGCAAGTAAGAATTTAGATGGGGCAAGTAGATTTGAAAAGTACTTGCCCGACAGGGCAAGTACGAAAAAACCTTAACGTCGGACCCTGTAAGTGCATTGCATTTTTTCATGACGGTATTGAAACTGATACCGTTGCTATTTTTAAACACCTGTAGTATACGGTATTACCGTAATACCGCCCAAGCCTAATGGGTGGTTGGTAGAATGTGAAACCATCTGTTAATGGGCCTGTGGCTGGTGGGTGTGTGCTGGTTTTGAATAGACATAGAGATACTTTATTAGGGCCCGAGCAACGACAAGCGTCGGCGAAGGCCCTATTGTATTTCAAATGTTTTTTTATTCTTCTTCTTAGAAACAATGAATCGCATGTTTGGCAGCTTGAACATGCTCGAAAACGCATGATTTTTGGTACACACATAGGTGAAAATGTACGTATTTTGAAGTTGTTTGACATGGGCGGGGCAACAGCGCCCCCTAGAAAATTAACAAAATTCAGCCCCTCACAGGTGTTTGACATAGATGCATGAAATTTGGTATGCTAATAGAACATGCCAAGACACACAAAAAAAGTCTATTATTGTCATGGTAAAATCCCAACAGGAAGTCTGCCATTTTGATTTGAATGTTCAATTTGGGCGATTTTTTGAGAGGGACCTGTGTGCAGGGACATGGGCGCCGCCATTAGCCCAGCTGATCCATACCGGAAGTTGCTCTTCTTCATCTCTCTCTGGCCTGTCTAGCCTCTACCTGCTCTTTTTACTAAACTTAACCAACTCCTTTCTTCATTGCCTAACCCTAACCAAAGCACCCACCAACGACATTTCATTTATTTTTTCTCTCTCTCTCTCCTGGTCTTCTGTCAGCAGGAGCGGCGCTAGCCGTTAGCCGTGTTTTTTAAATAACTCAATAACTTAATAAACGATCCATGCAAAAAAATATTTTATAGCTCAATCATGTTGTAACTGAATATCCGCTGGAAAACAATATTTTATTATGGACCATTGAGTGAGTTATTTTTTTTTATCTACATAGAAATGATACACATGAAGAAGAGCAACTTCCGGTCGTGACTTCCGGTATGGATCTGGGCTAATGGCGGTGCCCATGTCCCTGCATACGGGTTCTCTTGGATTTTTTTGCTATTTCATGCCATTTCCACACCTCATATTTAAACAAACTCGTCCTAGGGATTCCACCCGATCGACTTTTTTCACAGCATCGAGACCCCATGGTGACCTTATCCTGTGCTCTACAGGTCTGTAGGTCATAGGGCGTGGCTGCTAGGGCTTGATGAACTTTGGCGACTGTTTTGGAGCTCGCCATCCAACTTCGAACAGCTCTCACGCCCCCATACTTAAAGCCCCAGTATATAACTTACTTGGCTTTTTATCAGCAAAAATCAAATATTTCTTTCATAAATACGTATTTCACTGAAGTCGAATCACACCCGCATAAAAAATGAAAGTTTTCTCGTACCTTAGAATGAGTTGTTACAAGTCGTTACAAATATGCAAGGGGGGGCGCACCAAACCTTGGCTGCCATGTTGCATCGCCATTTTTTACGTTCAGTGGCAGCGTGACCGTAGGTAACCACGGAAACTCACCGGAGCTGTCGGCTCGGGGAGAAAGTTTTCCAGGTAGTGCCTGTTAAAACCGTCACCACTGTGTAGTGTGAGGAAGGACGGAGGCACTGATGTTGCATTCAGGTGCAGTCAGGCACCTGAATGACGCTGTCGGCAAACCAACCAGATGTCATTTTACTCGATGAGAGAAAGACGGTAAAACATGGGTCAGGTAAACAATACGACATCACCATGACAACATATTGTAACGACTGTATTGTTTTGCCTCGTGCTGGCGGACCACATAGACGCTTGTTTATCCTGTTACATGCAGCGTCTGTTGTCTGTCTGACGTCTGCCTGATTTCACGTGAATGCAACATCAAGAATACGTTCCAATATGCAACCGCACCACTAGATGGGGGTAATTCCTACATACTGGGGCTTTAATGGCAGCAACTTCAAACTTGCTGGACCTGACGATGGCTCTGCCCTGAACCGCCCGATTACGTTCCCACTTAACTCATAGCACCCCCCGGTGGTAACAGGAAGTGACCATTTTTTTGTACTGTACTGTACTGTTGGCACATAGTTGACCCCATCAACTTCATTCCACTTCTAAAACATGCAGAACTAGTTGAAGCTATATCATGAACACCATGAAGCTACGAGTAATGGCGACCATGTGGCGACTATTGATCCCTCGCCAAGAAAATACATTTAGCTTTTTTTTTTTTTTAAAGTATATTTTTTGGGCATTTATGCCTTTATAGATAGTACAGTTGAGACAGACAGGAAACGGGGAGGCAGAGAGAGGGGGGATGACATGCAGCAAATGGCACCCGACGCGAGACTCGAACCGGGGCCGACCGCAGCGAGGACTGTGCCTCTATACATGGGGCGCCCGCTCTAACCACTACGCCACGCGACGCCCCAATACATTTAGCTTTTTGATTTCTTTAATGAACTCGTAGGCAATCTCACTCATGTCGGCTCCTTGTGGAAACAGTAAGTGCCATATCTGACATCAACACTGTCCGATTTGCTCAGAACTTCACATGTGTGATCAGGGTCCGCCCCTGAACTCACCAGACCACGTTTGGTCCTACTGCCCCCTGGTGGATGAACCATCAATTTGTCATAACTCCTTCATGCAGTGTCCGATTTGCTCCAAAATTCACGTGTTTGATGAGGGACCGCCCCTGACTGCACCCACCCACATCTGGTCACCGCCCCCTAGTGGACAAACATGAACTTGTCATAACTCCTTCATGCATTGTCCGATTTGCTCCAAACGTCACATGTGTGATGAGGGTCCGCTGCTGAACGCATCTGCCCACATCTGGTTACCGCCCCCTGGTGGATGAAAGAAACATTGCGTTCCTTCGCTCCTGCCCATTTTTTTCTCGCTTCTTGCCACAGCCGCCGCGTGCCTCAGGTCCGCGGTGGCATGGGGTCGCGAGGGCCCAATCATCGCCACTTGCGGGTTTAATTTATTTTGTATTTTCAGTACTTAGCCTGACTGGCTTTTTTTAATTTTTTAATTTGTGTTTTCAGTATTTAGCCTGACTAGCTTATTTTTTTATTTATTTTTTATAAGAACAGTGGATACAACCTGTCTAAGCCTATGTGTAAGGGTCTGACTCAATGTTGGCTGTCTATTGATATGATACACTGCCCTCTGGTGGACAGAACATAGAACAACAGAACATAATAACGACTTTCTTTTGATACCAATATAGGTCTTACTGGAGGCATTTAATGATCAAAATATTATCCATAAATATTCAAATATTAATATTAATAGACAGTTCAAATATAATTTTGGGGCAAATGTGTGAGTTTGAAACATTGGAAAATATCAGAAAATTATTAATTTGAACATTTTTTCTTTAATTTCTGTTACTCATAATCATATATATATATCATAAAGTGATAATGGTAAATTAAAGTAAATCAACACGGGAGCAAATATTTACACATTTACTATTTATGGTGCATGGTAGCTGTATAAAACCAAATCAAAACAAACCTGTGTTCGTATGAGAAGACAGCAAGAGGTTACTTCTGGTCATTAAGTCCTCTACGGCTATACGTGGCTGGCCGAGCTGTGCATAAAGCCTGTTGTCGTAATGCCACAAAAAAAATTATAGGACAGCCATCCCGTACATGGGAGTATGTCCCTTCCAAAGGTAGAGCTTATTATCAGACATTGCCATGCAAATAGTTATGCAAAAATCGAGGGAATAATGTGTGCTTAATGTCAGCCAGACAGTAAGGGCAAAAAAGTGTAACTCTCCCCGTCGGGGAATCGAACCCCGGTCTCCCGCGTGACAGGCGGGGATACTCACCACTATACTAACGAGGAGTGGTTCACATAGTTTTGGTCATTTGACACCATAAATGCGTGCAGCACACTCCATGGTGCTTTATCCCATGGGATTTTCCCCTCTCACAAATTCACAAGTCCTCTGTGTACTCTGCTAATGCCCTCCCCCTACATCACTGGAGCTTGTACCAGTGGACTCTATGCACAGCTCCACTACTTCCTGAACAAGGAAGCAGCATTAAGTTCAGGAAGTAGTGGAGCTGCGCATAGAGTCCATTGTCTGACCACCAGTGGCAGAATTGCAAGTACTGAGATTTAAAGAAAATAATTGTTAGTGTCTGCCAGTGCTTTAAAAAGCATACAATACAGAGGACAAAAAGGAATGTCTCCCCGTCGGGGAATCGAACCCCGGTCTCCCGCGTGACAGGCGGGGATACTCACCACTATACTAACGAGGAATAGACGCCTCCGGCTAGCCATGTGATGCTATGAATTCATCAGCAATACTCAGGGTTGGGGAGTAACAGATTACATGTAACGGCATTACGTGTTTAAAATACAAATACAAAATTCTGTTAATGGCGCTCTCGGGATGCCCTGCCCCGGCATATTCCTCTTCAATGTAAGGTCTCTGGTAAACAACATGAATAAACTGCGACAGGATCCCATTTTTAAAAGGATGATGCATTGGCCGGGAATCGAACCCGGGCCTCCCGCGTGGCAGGCGAGAATTCTACCACTGAACCACCAATGCTTGTTCACAAATGGCCTTCCAGACTCAGACAATGACTAACAGTAATACATGCAGAGCATGGAGGTTCCCTGACCCTTCTGCCGTCCATTCTTGATTTTTAAACAATCAACACACTAATCCATGTGTTATATCAAAACATCCAAAGGAGCACGTCACATAGGCACCGCATAGTGCACTGGCGTCTCTCTCACACACAGACTCACAGCCTCTCATCTCTCTTTCACACACGCACGCAGCCATTGTGCATCACTGAAACAACTGAAGCTACTAGACCACACAGCCAGATGCAGCATACATTCAGACAGGACAAAACCCCACTCAGCTTTAAGTGTTATGAACAATGCCATGGCGGGCAAAATACATTAAAAGAAGGCTTACCTTTAGAAGAGTTGTATGCGGCGAGTGTGGCCACTAAACCTAAGTTCAAAGAACAGCGTCTTTCCACTGGGTTGTACATTTCCAGGCCAAGTCTCTCTCAAAGGTCAGCTGAAGCACCTGGACCTTTCTTTTATGAAGCACTGCACATCTGCGGATCTTTTTATCTTTTATTTATATTTGTACATAGAGAGATATTGTACAAAGTACATACATTCAAAGGCTTAATAATGAGCGATGAGTGTGATGAGTGTGTGTGTGCGCGCTTCCGTCCGTCCGTGCCTGCCTGCCTGTCCCTCCGTCCGTCTGTGTGTGTGTCTGTGTAAATAAGTAAGGTTTATCTATATAGCACTTTTCATGGGAAAAAAATCACAAAGTGCTTCCCAATAAAATAAAATACAACAGTAAAAACATAAAAATATAACGAATAAAACAATTTAACACATTAACTAAAAGCCTGCTTAAATAAATAAGTGTCTGTAAACAAATGAACAATGTTAGGCTAATTTGTGGAATGCATGGGGCATCACAATAGATGTAGTCATACAGTAATGCAATGTTTCCCCTACCGTTCTATTGCCCCCGCCCCCCTTGAAAAACGGGACATCTAGGAGCCAATCGCAGTCAAAGTGGACCTGTTGGTCTGATAAAACTGTTGGAGCGCTCCACCTGAAGAACCCAAGCTGCCCAAGCAACCAAACGGCGCTATTCACACTCTGCCATCTGATTTTTAAATACCAACGCTCACGCCGGGTACACACTGGGCGAGGAAGCGCCGCGAATAGCCGAGAACCGCAGCTGTGTTGTTCACATCAGATGCACCGCGGCGTGCACCTCCGTGGCCCGCGAGCGACCGCATCAAGCCGGGCAGGAAGTCAAACAAATAAACACGAGAGAATCTGAGGTGTACTCCGAAGCCAGTTTAGTGGGTCAGCGAGGTATGTTGAGTCTAAAGCCAGGCTCTCCTGTACTACAAAGGTGGCTCTCTTTTAATCTGGCTAGATCACCATGGTAATTTATGCTTAGCTCATAACCTGGTCCCAACCAGGTTATATTCAGAGTTTAATCATAAAACTGGCGATAAAAGCACCGTTGTTTCACTATTTAACTCATTTACAGCTGGCGTGACGTTTACTTTGAAAGTCCAGTGGAGCTGGATCAGAACGGAGCGTTTGTTCCGCTGCTGTTGACTTTCTCTCTGAGCGTCTCCGCTGAGAGTTGTCTCCGCCTCCTCACCAGTTGAGCTGAGCGTCAGGAGCTCATATTAGACTATAGCCTATATCTTATTTTTTATACAGTCAGTCACCACTGAAAGAAGTTGTCCACTCACAGCAGGACAATGGATAATCGGTAAAGAGAATAATTTCACTTAATGTGGCCATGAATAAATCAATTTCGATGTTTCGGCTGTTATATTTCAGTGTTGCCCAAACGCAAATCTTGAATAAGTCTTTGTTGTCTTTGTACAGAGACAATATGAGATTTGCTTGTAGCCACAGCACCTAAAAAACCCACTATTTTCAGACGCACACACATACGCTCAATAAAACAGACACTCGTATTCTATAATTTCGATCAGTGAAATATATGAAAACTAGGGATGCACATGATTAACCGTTTAACCGTTAACCGATAACAAGAACTTTGACCGATTAATACTATCGGTTATTTATTTATTTTATTAGCTCCTTATGTCGTCAACTCATGAGGGTGTGTCGACACGTGCAGAGTTCACGTGCCATCAGTCATATTTCCCAGCAAAAAGTTATACAGGAGGACTGACAGTATGTGCAGCAGCAGCCCCAGTGAAGGAAGGTCAGACAATAGCCTACATGGACATAGATGTGAATCACCTGTAACTACGGCGCTGAAAAAAAAAAAAATTAAAAAAAGAGGACGTCGCTGCTCTCCAGCCTGTTCACCTGCAGCTCTCCTGCAGCTCCACAGAGGAGCTGTCAGAGGAGCTCTGCTCTGCAAATATTTTGAATTTGGATGGAAACTTTTTTCTAATTATTTTTACATGTTTAATAATATGTACATAAGACCCTAAAATACATAGCTAGGAGTCTTTGGTGGATTTGGGTTTCCAGAGGCTTTAACGGCAAAAAAAATGTCTTAATCTTATCGGTTAACGGTTAATAATCGGTTAACGAGCGTCGGTTATCGGTCAGAAAAAAAAATCTAAATGTGCATCCCTAATGAAAACAATATAAAATACAATTTAAAATAACTTGTTGCTCTAGTTTATTTAATTTAAATGAATAAAGCTTCATATTTAAAAGTAGCGCAATGTTCAGCTGTCAGAAATTGGTGATTTGTACCCGTGCAGGGAAGTTACATAGTGCAGTTTCAGCCAACGCGACCCGGCTCAGGCTGCAGCGGCAGCACCATTCATCCTATTAACCATTTTTCTACCATTGCAATGAGTCTGGAAACATTATTTTAAGGCCGAAAAACTCCGCAATGTTACTTTAATAATTCTCACCGTATAGTAGGGGTTGCACAGACTAGTCGACTAGTCAACTTTACTGCTCCACAATGACGTTTTGAGCTTGACGTCGACTAGATCTTGTGACAGTACAAGAGTAGCGGCTTGAAACAACAGCTGAGTGCGCTGAATGAAAAAAATACGAGCGCCGTCAAGCTGGATAGAACGAGATCGTACCAGACAGGAAGTCGGGCACAGAAAAGGCGAGAGAATCCGGTCAGTTTTCTAAATAAAATAAATGATGCTAAGTTTGCTTTTCCGTCTATAAATATTAGTCAGTTGCGTCTGCACACAAGACACACATCCATACATACAGCGCTAGAGACAGACCTGTGTGTGTGGAAAATCGAGTAGCCTACAGACGGGTCGATGTTTGACCGGCGCAGAGAGAGCAGGAAAAGCTGCTGCCTGCGACACCAGCCAGCTTCCGCGGGCAGTGTGTCCGGCTGCTGGCAATTAAAAAAAAAAAAACTCCACTTTACGTCGCGCACAACAACAACAACAACCAACAACAGCAGCAACCAACCAGGAAAAACAAAAACTGTGAGTGAAACGGACTGAGGAGGACTGTGATGGTGACGAGGCAGAACGACTTAATCTTTTGCACTTGTATAGGAGTGTATATTACAAAAAACAAACTGATTTACAGCTTGTTGTTTACAAAGCTGCTGTTCTGTTGACTAATTTCTGTGCATGAGCTGTCTGTCAGTGAATACAGATTGTTGCAAAGTATTTCCCTCCTCCTGTGATTATAGTTATGATGGGAAAAATATGAATGACGTCATCAGCGACTAGTCGACGTCGACTCGACTTTCATAACATTAAAGTCGACTTTAAAAAATCTGAAGTCATGCAACCCCTACCGTATAGTGACTTTGTGACATCATATGTTTAACGTTATCCACCGCTCCATTTATTGATTATCCGCCTGCTTCATTGTAAACAAATGCACATAGCCAGACGGCCATGGGTGTGAATTGCAATGTCAAAATGACGGATGGCCTTAAGATTTGTCCTTCACTGTTTTAAAAAAAACGACAGAATGACAGAAAATATTCGGTTAACGCGACCCCTGATATGAACGCAGCTCAAAGCGACCCAGTGCCTCTCACAGTGACCAGGCTCAGGTAAATCCATTGGATCAGCAGTAGCCTACCGCATGTTCTCCCGTATAAAGCCGCAATAGCACAGCACAGCTGTGGCACAAGCACTTTCAAAATGTGAAAGCCTGTGTTTTATTGTTATTTCTGTAGCCAACACACCGCGGAGCGGCGCTCTGATCACAGGAGCACAGAAAAGAGAAACAAACTATGCAGGATATTTACCTTAAGGCAGAAGTAAGCCATCCGGTCGTTTTGGCTAACTTTTTGTCAGCCGATGGAGTTACACCGTGTCCTAACTGGATGCGACGCGAGTGAGCGTCCGACAATCGCGTCACATCTGACGCTCTCTGTCCACACTGAATCCGTGCGTCTGTTGGAATGGAAGCACATCAGCTGTGCGCCCGTCCGCTCGACAGACTGGAGACGTAACTACCCGGTTAAAAGATGGGTGAATTGTGCCTTTTAAACAGAAAACAAGTTTCTTGAAATATAGAGCCAACAGCAAGTTGTCTCTATAGTGTAGGTACACGAGTAGCAAAAAACATAATGCAAGGTTTTCTGTAACATTATAAGACGGCGCACCGCCCCCCGCCCAAGATGAATGAAGAGGCTATTAAAAAAAAAGGCTGCTAGTCTCCTTGAAGCAGCCTTTATGTGTCGCACACACTGAGGTGAGCAGCAGAGCGGCCGCACCGTGACCGCGGTCCACTCCAACTGCCTGGTGTCCCCATTGCGCACCACGCGTCTTTTCAGTCACTTGTCCAAGTTCTCCTTCACTTTTTTTTTTCGAGACAACTCTCTCTCTCTCTTTCTCTCTCTCTCTCTCTCTTTACCGGCGGTGTCAGCTGATGTGCACGTCTGCAGCAACCCAAACAAATGCACATGTTACTGTTGACTGGCTCTATTCCAGCCACATGATTGGTTTGGCGCGGTGGAAATCTCAATATCATTGGTTATTTGTATTGTCTGCCAAAACATGGATGAATGAAACCTATTGACCACGTCTCATATTTCTATCGAAGAAAAGTTATTTCACAATTTATAGATCGTTTTATCACCCAGCCCTGGGTGGGCTACTGTCCCTCCTACCTGTGAAACAGGAGGGAGACACAGCTCTAACTACACAACACGACAAACACTGAGAGCCGCATGTTGCAGTGACGTTAAGATTAAAAAAATAAAAACCGCAAATAAGCCGACGAAAAGATGCAATTTGCCACTTAACTTCTTGTCGATGTATTATTTGCGGAGGCTGCGGGGGTGGAGGATCTGGGACTGATTCACTGTGGACCACCACCAGTCTGATCAGGTCCATCACAGCACAGCAGCTGCAGCTGCAGCACTGTCCCGCTGTCACATTCACACATACTCTCGCGTATCAGCGCAATCTTGTTTACATTACATTAAGCCGACATCAGGAGAATAATGAGATGCGATGGTAAATTGATGAAAATTAAATTATGATAACGTACATATATAAATTTATTTGTTTCTGAAAAAACTATCATGATTTTGGGGGGCATTCTTGGTCAAATTGAGGGCCAAATGGCCCGTGGCTGCCACTAATTTCCGACGCTGAACGCGACGCGAGCGACAGAAATAGAAACGGGGCGTTGGGCTCTAAACGAAGCGTCGCGTTGCGTCGCTCGCGGCCAGTTAGGACATTACAATAGGAAACCATTAATTTAGCAGCTGTCGCTGGCTCGTGTCGCATCCAGTTCGGACACGGTGTTAGCAGTCCCCGTCCTCGTCATGGATCTATTGGTCCTCGTCCCTACGTCACCACGTTCTAGTGTTGTCACGATACCAACATTTTGGTACCGGTATCGGTACCAACATGTTTTTCGATACTTTTCGGTACTTTTCCAAATAAAAAGAGAACACAAAAAATGTCATTATTGGCTTTATTTTAATAGAAAATCTTAGAACTATAACCTATGCATCAGTAATCAGTAAATCAGTAAACAGTTACTGCTGCTGCAGGATTAAATTTCCATCTATATTAATCTGAACTCTTCCTAAATTAAAACATTGGTGGTCTGTTTAAAAATGAATATCAACTTGTTTTCTTTGCATTATTTGAGGTCTGAAAACACTGCATCTTTTTTTGTTATTTTGACCAGTTGTAATTTTTGGGAGAAATTGTTATCAGTAGTTTATAGAATGAAACACAAACGTTCATTGTTCCATTAATTCATCTCCGCGTAGCGCTCCTTCGCTGTGCTCGCTCACACAGAGAGAGAGAGAGAGAGAGAGAGAGAGAGAGAGAGAGCATCCATGCCAGTGGTGGTGCGCGGTAAAAACGAAACTTATCAACCAGCAGTGTTTGCATTAATTAACGAGTCTGTGGTGGCCCGTCTCTCTCGCGTGCGCTGGCGCACACACAGAGATACACACACAAACACAGGCACATGGACAGGTCGCGCTGTAACGGTAATTAAAAAAAAGCCCCTTGCTTCGTTTGTGGCTGGCTCACTCGCTCGCCTCGGCTCAAATTACATTGTGGCGACTTCACGCGGCGACGCAAAATGAAAGTACCGGTCCCATCTAAGCACAGTATGGTACTGTTTTAAATGCGTCAGTACCCCGGTACCACTCCAGTACCTGTATACCGAACAACCCTACCACATTCACGCGCATCCCTTGGCTGCACACACAGCCCTTCATGCCGTTTTCTCTCCTCATTGGATAAAGGTTGTAGGATACAAGGAAGTATACAAGAAGTTTTCTCCTCGGCTTACAGCAGAGCAGAGTGACTGACAGACCCGTGTTTCGGACCATATACTCTACGTAAGTGATTGCTGTCGGAAGATATAACTATTTAAGACTTATATTAACACAAACATTCAGCTTACTTCTGCTTTAAGTTTAATTTTAACCGTCGTTAAACAGCTTCGGACTAATTGTGCAGTATCTAAATGTTAGATAAATGACTTGTAGTTTGTAACTTACAGAGAGAGTGGAGTCTCCTTCCACACCGCTGCTGAAAACTAAACCTGCATGATCAGAGCGGGCGGACCCGCGGTGTCAGCTCACATCTCTGTTGCACCGAGTCCGCGACACAAGCGTGCCCCATCGTATTTAATTAATTATTTCACTCTTAAACCATGTAATAATAATAATAATATATAATAATAATATAGAGTTTATTGGTTGTTATGATAAAATAAAACCCGGGGTTTATTTCTTCATAACAACCTCTGCCCTCTACATGATCCCTTATAGGCCAAATAAATCGATACAAATTTAATGTGATTGATAAAATTCTTAACGATAAATAATCGATCATCGATTAATCATGCCCCTCCCTAGTGCTGATGTAATAAAAATAGGAAAACAAGCTGCGTCCCTGGGTGGGCTCGAACCACCAACCTTTCGGTTAACAGCCGAACGCGCTAACCGATTGCGCCACAGAGACAGCCACACCTCCCAGTGAAAGATGTGTGGCCTATCAGTCTGTGAGGCTGACGTTCTGTTCGTAAAATGCAATAAGGATGACCCACATTTCTGATAATAAGGCCCTCGTGAAGCAAGTAAGAAGGAAACAAGGAGGAGTTGAAGGATTTATGCTGTAATTTAAAAGCATGACATTGTAATCTTTTGCGATTTTAACCACATACCCTGCCATAAGAATGTGACTGGCCAAGCAAAGAGCAGAGAAACCCCCACCCCAGACCCATCTGTTGACTGCCGCCCTTCCCCCACTCACTTTAAAAATCCCCGTCATACGGAGAAAAGCTTCCTTGTTCACTCTCCAAACCCCAGAATAATAGTCCCAACACAACTTGACAACTCCACCCTTCCTCCGCAAGAAAACAGCAAACCACACTATATTCAAGCAAGGCTGCAAATCCTGATTGGGTCAGCCTCAAAGTACTCTGACCCCTAACTAACGCCTTGTTCACACAGAAACTAAGCTTTCCGAAAACAATCCTAGTTGTTAAAATGTTTTCATAAACACTGCATCATTTCAAGAAATGTCTGAGTACTAGGACTTGGTCATATGAAAAATTCGTAGGAAAGGGGAAAAAAAAAATGCAACTCAATGTTTCCACCCGGTTTCGAACCGGGGACCTTTCGCGTGTTAGGCGAACGTGATAACCACTACACTATGGAAACCTTGCTGAAGAGCACATGCCCAGGACCTCATACAAAGTGTTCATGGTCCCACAAACAATCGTTGTTCTCAGGCTTGTAGCACACATACCTTCTGGAAATCACCTGTTTTGATCCAATGAAATTCTGGGAACTGAATCTCTATTAACTGCAATATTATGTCCTGAAACACTAACTACAGCACCCAACCATTGCATCATTATTACTACAATATCCCAGGCAAGTGAGCATGAGCGTTGGTGGTATAGTGGTTAGCATAGCTGCCTTCCAAGCAGTTGACCCGGGTTCGATTCCCGGCCAACGCATAACTTTTTCAAATCTGTCAACCTTTACCCTTTCTTGACTGCAATAAACAACAATCACATTAACAGATCTTGGCAAGGACTTTCATGGTTAAAACAAAAATGTCAAGGCTTGTTCTTTCTCTAACAGCATTAACTCAACTACCACTGCTTTCCTTCCCTCAGCGTCTCTCAAAGGGAACCTCTGAGTGGTGATTTTAAATAACAATGTCAAATCCTGCATAGCATCCCTTTCAGTGAAATAATAAAACCACTATTGTCCAGTATTCATGACAACAAAGCACCTGTGATAAGCATAAATGGAGGTAGCGACAGCAGTGATGGCAATAAAACAGTACAGGAGATTGAAAAAAAAAGGTGATAGTAATGGTGTCAGCAGCTAATAAGACTACACGACACGAAAAATTGTTTGAGCTTCGCCATCGCAATGTGCGCATGTGCAAAAGGACGTGCAACAGAGCTCTACAGTGCTTGACTAGATGACATGAAGGGTTCTCATGGTTATTGTAAGTAATAAAACATTTGCAAGTAAAAAGCTGAAACTTCAACAACCCTGTATAACCTGCACAAACTTGAAATGTGGAGTGAGGTAGTGTTGTCACGATACCAACATTTTGGTACCGGTATCGGTACCAACATGTTTTGCGATACTTTTCGATACTTTTCGGTACTTTTCCAAATAAAAAGAGAACACAAAAAATGTCATTATTGGCTTTATTTTAATAGAAAATCTTAGAACTATAACATATGTACCAGTAAATAATCACTAAATCAGTAAACAGTCACTGCTGCTGCAGGATTAAAATGTCCATCTATATTATTCTGAACTCTTCCTAAATTAAAACATTAGTGGTCTGTTTAAAAATGAATATCAACTTGTTTTCTTTGCATTATTTGAGGTCTGAAAACACTGCATCTTTTTTTGTTATTTTGACCAGTTGTAAGTTTTGGGAGAAATTGTTATCAGTAGTTTATAGAATGAAACAAAAACGTTCATGTTACTCAAACACACACACCTATTGTTTCCCATACGTAGACCTCCGCGTAGCGCTCCCTCGCTGTGTTCACTCACTCACTCACAGAGAGAGAGAGAGAGAGAGAGACTATGCATGCCAGTGGTGGTGCACGGTAAAAACGAAACTTACGTATCAACCAGCAGTGTTTGCATTAATTAACGAGTCTGTAGCGCCCGTCTCTCTCTCTCCCGCGCGGCGCACACACACATAAATACAGGCACAGGTGGCGCTGTAATGGTAATTTAAAAAAAAGCACCTTGCTTCGTTTGTGACTCGCTCACTCACTCGCCTCGGCTCAAATTACAATGTGGCACTTCAAGCGGCGACGTCACCGCTGCCGGCGGCGCAAAATGAAAGTACCGGTCCCATCTAAGCGCAGTATGGTACCGTATTAAATGCGTTAGTACCCCGGTACCACTCTAGTACCGGTATACCGAACAACCCTAGAGTGAGGTATGTCATGTCACAACACCCCCTCGCGGCAGATTGCTCAACACATCGAGTGCATGCACGTGTGGTAATCCCTGTGTTAACAGAACCCAGACGTCCTACTGCTTCATCCCTCTCACTGCATGTGCTGTATTTACTAATGTATTATCCCACATTACAGAGAAGCACAGCCATCTTTACTTCAACCAACATAAAATACATGTATGCTTCTTTACAATGCTGTCAGCTCCCAAACTGAAACAAACCAACACAAATCACACCCAAAGCTGCCAAGATTGTCGGACTCCCCACCCCCAACCTCTCAGACCTCAACAGCACAGTCACTACACGCAGAGCGCACTCCATAGCACTTGATCCCAGTCACCCACTCAACCCACACTTCACACTCCTTCCCTCTGGCCAACGGTACAGAACGCTGGCTTGGAAGAAAATGAAATTCAAGAAAAGCTTCATCCCATATGCCATAACAGAACTGAATAAGAAAATGAAAAGAATGTAAACATGGGGAACGCATATATGTAAATGTGGGAAACATATGTAGGGTGCAGAGTTTTCTTTGTGGTTGAGGATACACGCCTGTGGTCCTTTTGATGTCACGTTTGTAAAATGACAGATTTCTCGAGGCTGTATGGAAGGTGGAAAAAATTATCCTGAAAAGGACAATAAAATCTACATCTATAGAAAGACTACTGTTTTCTATGTGTGTGTGTATATTAGTTAGGGGTGTTCCAACAAGGGTATCTCACGATTTGATTTCGATTATGGGAGCTTTGGGGGGGGGGGGTCATGCGCGCTTCTCTGTGTATGTGTGTAACAGAATGCCAATACGGAGCAGCGCTATGCAGAGATGGATGAATGAAAAAAGATTGTGTTGCCAAAAAAAAAAAGAGAGAAATCTAGCTATTCGTGGCGGACGTAATTCTTTTGTAGCGGGCCGCCACAAATAAATGAATGTGTGGGAAACACTGCCATCTATACTAATGCAACGAATCATAACCTATAATTTTTTTTCCCTTTATTTCTTTTACCCAGCCTTTTCTGGTACTTTTCAAACACTAACACAACTTGAATTCAAGACTTTGGAGACAACAGTGAAAAACGTCAGAGACGTAGTCAAAATTTGCTGTCTGATGCAGCATTGCACTATTGCTTTATGCATGGGACTTCTACTTATAACTTGTCCTCAGGGGGTCACTCACCCTTTAGGTGATCGATCGTTAGGAGTTCTCGTTCACTCTCTGGGTTCAGCCAAAACACTCTAGAAAACACATTCATGTTATTTTTCACAGATGCAGATTGAATGTAATCACAGGCAAACCAATCAGTCGTCCAGCTGCATCAACATTTGCATCACTGCTTTTTTCACAGGTAACAGCACAGTTATTCTCTACATACAATATTACCACTGCTGCGTACTATTATTATTACAATAGTGTCAGTTTTGTTGAATGTTCATGAACGGTACATTTTGAAGGTCAAAATAAACTTAACCATCTACATTTCATTCAACCCTCCTTTGCATCAAACAAAATAAAATATCAAAAAAAAAAAAAAAATTATATATGCCAAAAATAAGATCATTCAGAAATCAATAATCATTTCCGTTTGGGAGCCTCTGTGCAGCGTTGTTCTGCAATGTGAGTCAACCTCTGAGTACCACTGCTGAGAGTGCAAGCATATTTTATGGGATGTTTAAAGTTTGTAGCGAGCTAACTGGCACCATAAAAAAAAAGACAAAATATCGCGGGCGACGGAGAACTTACACACACACAGGCCAAGGTGGGCCAACGCCTTGATTAAAGTGTGTGTACATGGGGCCGTTCAGAAATAGCATCTTTTGCGCGCATTACTTTCAGTGTCGACACGCCATCACAACCCAAGGGGACGCCGTAGCCGCGTGTATTCGGTGCCCGGGCTCTCCGGTGCCCGGTCTCGGTCTCTCCTATTGTTTCACATGGAGCTCTGCGCGTGTATGGAAAGACGTCGCCTCTGAGATGTAGAATGTGTATCATAGAAGAGAAACAGACATGTCTTTTCGCACATTAGTCAATCACAGAAATCGGTAAATGTACTGGTCGCACATTAGTGAGTAAATGAATAATTTACTCGCACTGTCTCAAATTTTAGGGCCAAAATGCAACCATTTAGTTGTAGTCTGAAGCCCTGCATGCGCACCACCTGACACCACATCCTGACATACAGCGACGCGACGAGCGAGAAAAAGTGATTAGAATGTGTACTTTTCAATCAGCCTGTCCTGACATGCCGCGGGTGACATCGCTCTGTCCAACGATGAGCTCAACCCTGAAAAACCTGCTCGCTCGGTCTCTATCTGGACGACATTTCGCAGCCGTGTCCTGCCCCTAAACACTTCTTATTGGTTGGAAAGTACACCCTGCTTCCAGTTGACAAGCTAGTTAGCAGAGAAAGGAGAATATGAGAGAATTGCACTGAAATAAAATTAAACAAAATACAAGATGTCAAAAACAGGAAATGTCAGGAATCCAAAAATAGCGCCAGGAATTTGTTTACGTCCCTCGCGATAAAATCGTCACGCTTCATATTAGGACCGTTCTTTTATATACAGTCTATGATCAGGACACTTTAGCGTGAGATTTCGCAGCTGGTTCGCTCGCTCGCTGTATGTCAGGATGCGGTGTGAGTGTTTTAGTGGGTGATATGGGGGAGGAAAAATCTGATCTTTGAAGCAGCAGCTATGTGTCACTCACAACATCATTATACCAGTTACATCCCAAAGGCAAACTTAATTAGTACATCACTGGCTGTTTGTTAATCAATCCCTGTAACCTGTTGTCGACGGTTCATTCAAATGTAGTTATCAGTGAGACGGTCTACTTTAAACAAATAAATAAAAACAAAATAAGACAACCTCACCCCACCCCACCCCTCCCGAGCGGCACACCGCGGTTACATAACTGATTATAGCTAACGTTAGCTCACTTTGCTAGCTTCCCTGTAATATAGTTAAACACTCACCTGTATATCTTTATATCTGTCCTAGCTACAAGGACATTCCTATCTGGGGTTTCAGGGCTGTAAATGCACTACAGCTAAACCGATGACAACTGAGCAAAATTTGCGTAGGTCGTATATTTGGTTATGTTCAGTTGGTCAAAGTCGGTTTTTACAAGATAACTCCGCCAAACGTTAGCATTAGCGGTAGTTGGTTGAGGTCGGTGGTTACTGGCTAGCCAAGGTCATTACACCACATTACCTGTGTTCTCTTCATTCCCAAAGTCGCAGATGTCCAGACACTCGGAGTTTTCTGGGTTCATCCTCCTGTGAATTAATACTGAACGGCACCGTCTACGGCCACTTTAGACAGCGCGTGTTCTGTTTTTCTCCGCAGTCATTCCTCCTGCAGAGAGGCGCTTAGCTTAGCTTTAGCCTCCCGCACGGACATGTGACCAAGGTGCGTTCACGTAACGTTACTTACTAATTAAGTCCTGTTCTGATGTTCCATCCTCTTTTTTTCTGAACCCGAAGACGAAGAAATCGATATGATAATTATATACAACTTATTGTAATCAAGGTAGACTCATAACTAACTAATATTAGAGTTATAGAGAGGGCAGTATGCTGATATCATATTTTAAATGGTGAACCTGAAGGAACTGGTCGATATCATCACGCCAGAAATGTCTATTATTACAGTTTAAGCGGATTGTAAAAAAAAAAACTAAAAAAAAAACGCTTGTCCAGATCAAAAAGCTCATATTCATAGCACTTATTACGTACCGGTATTAGAACATTTTAGCCTGTTACGAAAAATTAGAGTTAGAGATTTGGAAATTATTTTGAATTTTTAAAAAAAAAATGCAAATACGCCTGACCATAATAGTTTTATTACTACAGCAGTTCAGACTGGGAGTACTTGGATAAAATCACCAGGTGGTGCCATTAGTCCACCTTTATACTGGGAGTTGGTGTGAGTGCGTGTGTGATCTAAGGGTTTAATGTCTGCCATGTCAAAGACTGTGATGATGACTGGAAACATACATACACCAACACCTGTGCAAAAATAAAGGACATTAAGTTATTTCTTCTCCATTTGGCCCATTTGATTCGTTAACATATGTGGCTACCGGTTATTTATTTTTGATAAATTAGCAGCTTCTAAAAGTACGATATTGTCCACAATAACTTTCACAAACTGAACTGCCCCATGGCGTTCAGTAGTTGTACCTCCACGTTGTCCTTTGAAACCACAATATTTTGCTTCGGATATTGATATTTTAAACAACACAGTCCAACAGAAGTCCAACTATCACGTGACACGGGCGCTATAGTGTGGTTGTCATAGAAACGAGCTGCTCATCAGACAACGTCCTGGCTCTTAACTGCAGGGAGCGTCTTGGCAGGAGAAACCTGTGAGATCTATCTGTCTGTGGTGAGTACAGGTCGGTCACTGTGTCTGTGTTTGATCCGCCGAGTAACATAGTCCCCCTCTGAAGGACAGATAAGCGCACACCTGGGAAATAAAAGGCGGCGGAGTTGGTTCTGTGTCGCTGTGTCGCTGCAAGCGTCACTATGAAGAAGACATAACGGTGCTTCCGTTCAGGGACTTCACATTAAAATCGTTGTGTACGAGCCTCACGTTAATTACGATATAGGATTAATAGCCACGGGGAGAAACCATTTGTACAAAGCCGATATGGGGTTATTAAGCATGTGTTTAAACGCCAAGATGAATCTCACACTTTTCCTCGAGTCTTTACACTTTTATTTTGAAAATGCAGTGACCTACATTGCAGCCTCACACTGGTGAACTTCATCAAGTTGCGGCCGCGCTAGCGTCTCTTAAATAAAACCCAAGTGACTGTATTTGAATAGCCCGACCAGTGTTCAGGTTTGCAAGTAGATGCGTTGCACCAGGCTGTCTGTGTGTGGAGATAATGAAGCTAAATGAGAATACGAGTGTGGATTCGGATGCCCTGAATTAAGGTATTTTGTTCATGTGAGTTTTATGAAAGAAAAAATAAAAATACACACAAACATTACAGGAGGCCTTCGTGTTGAACTGAATCAGAAAAACTCTAACTACAGTGCTACACATTCCTTCTCAGGTCGTCATGGATAACAGGAATGGGATGATGCCCTTCCCACTGCCCATCAGCAAAGACAGGGTCATCTGCGAGTTCCCAAAGGTAGGCTTGCAACCTTTTCTCTGCCTGTGTACTGTGGTCTGCTCCTGTTAACATCCACACCCAGGAAAAGCCCAGTCTGATGCTGTGAGTTCACTGTGGTAGTGAAATAGTAGCAGCTGCAGCCCAGAGAAAGCTGAAGGTATTGGAAAAGTGTGACTCTTACTAAACTCTCCCAGAGTGTTAAATCAGATCACAGCACTCAGGGTAGTTGTGTCGTCATGCTGCAGTCATGTACACAATCAAAACCTCTGTGAGCGTGTCCTACTGCCCCCTCAATATTCTCCAAATGCTGCATTAAAGAGATTTTAATTAGACAGGAATCTATCTTTGACCTCTGAAGGGGCCAGATCACAGGTTCCCAGAGCACTGTGAGTTCTTGTACTGGTGGATCTGACCAGTATTATAGTAAACATGTTAGAACCTGAGTAGTCCACAGGTTATTTAGAGTCAATGTAGTGTAATATGAACTGGCTTCTTCTTTTGCTGTTGCTTTTCAATCTGCTGCTGTGTTATTCCTAAGTGTTGCTATTACACAGCTAACTTTGCATTGTGCACTTAGCCAAAGCTACTTGCTCAGTTCAGTTCAGAAGCTGAATAATTAGTGATAGAAACAGAAGTGAAAGTTAAAAAGTTTTTTTATGTAGTGGTCTGCTGGAGCAGCAGCATCTCAGCTGTGGATAGGAAGAGACTTAACAAATTGGTCAAGAAGGCCAGCTCTGTCCTGGGATGTCCACTCAACCTGGTGGAAGTCAGTGGAGAGAGGAGCATGATGGCCAAGCTGTTATCTCTGATGGACGATGACTCCCACCCCATGAGAGACATCCTGACCAAGCTAGAGAGTTCCATCAGTGACAGGCTCCTTCACCCAAAGCGTGCAGGAAGTGCAGGAAAAACAAAGTTTTCATTTGGACCTAACCAACTCACGTATCCCTCCGGTCCAGGGTTAGCGCCTGCCAATCAGCAGTTGGTTAGGTCCAAATAAAAACAGCGTTTTTCCTGCACTTTGAGGGGCTGGAAAAAATTATATTATAGTGAACAATGGAACTGTGTATTTTTTTTCAGGTAAAACCTCTTTTAGGCCGCGAAAATAGGCCGTTTCTTTGGGTCTGTTCACAACACTGTATGTTGTAAATCTCTGGGCAGGGCTATGGGCTGTCGTTGCTAACGGGAGGAGTGCAGAGAGTCTTCTACTGCAATTAAAGTATTTAGGGGCTATTTGTAGATCATACAAGGCAAGGCAAGGCAAGGCAATTTTATTTGTATAGCCCGTTTTTACAAACAGTTTGTCTCAAAGGGCTTTACATGGCATCGTAACAACATCCTCTGTCCTTAGACCCTCACATCGACTGAGGAAAAACTCCATGGAAAACCCTTTTAACAGGGAAAAATCGGAGAAACCTCAGGGTGAGCAACAGAGGAGGGATCCCTCACCCAGGACGGACAGACGTGCAATAGATGTTGTTACAGACAAGAAAACAGTTTACAACCCCACTTAAAAAAAATGCTACTATCCCTTTAATCATACTCTACTGCTTTCTATTTGCTGCTATTGCTATTTATTGTCTGTGCTATACATTTCTTTGCTGTTATCTGCTGTTACAACCTTGTACATTTTCCCACTGTGGGAACAATAAAGGATTATCTTATCTTAAAACAACCAAAAACATTGGTGTTCCTCTAACTATGAAGCTTGATGCTTGATGATGCTACCAAATATTAACTGGTAAATACATTTTTGTTAATGCTGAGGTTGACCAGCAATAGCAAACTTAATATACATAAATATATACATATAATAAACGTAATATTCCTTTAAACCAGGCTTAGAACCAGGTTTAGTTTGATAAACTGATGCATAATAATTGCATAATTTCCCAGCTTTCTGTAATTTCCCATCTTGGGATAACAAATCTTACAAACTCACTTTTTTTTTGTCATTCTGGGGCTTAGAACCAAAAGTACAAGCTCTTTGTTAGATGTTACAGTGTCACAGAGCTGCTAGCATGGCTGTGGACCTCGCCTTGTATTCACTGTAACAACTGCTGTTGTTTTCAGTGCTACACACCTGAGGCCTCTCTGGAGTTAAAGAAGGACTGGGACCCTCAGGCCAATGCTGCCTGTAAGAGCAGAGCAGCCAGGCATCAGCCGTGAGTATCTTGCTTTGGATTCAAGTCTAATTCTTTTGCTTGAGCATGACACTTAAAACCACGTCGCCCTCAATGATGCTAAAAAGTTGTTTTCTTATTTTAAGGTGGGACCGACAGAAAATGTCAAAAGTGGTGGTTGTTGGAAACCTCAATGTGGGGAAGACCTGCCTCATTAACAGGTACTTCAGACACTACGACATAACCCCTAACCTATAATATACTGTATATCTACAGAAAGAAGAACAGTACACACACATAAAACATAAAATCATTATAAAACTGCATGTAAAAAGTTTGTGTCTGTATTGTAACTGACTGATTGCAGTTTTGAACGGCAAGAAGAAAAAGAACCATGACTTGTTCTTGCCATTTTCAGGTTTTGTAAAAATGTATTTGAAAGAGACTACAAGGCCACCATCGGGGTAGATTTTGAGATCGAGAGGTTTGAAATATTAGGAGTACCCTTCTCCCTCCAGATGTGAGTAGCTTAAATTCAAATAAATCCTCCTGCAGTACAGATGTATCTTTAGAGTGCTTTTGCGTGTTTTTGATATCCATGCTGCTCAGTAATTGTTGAATGAAAATTATTTTTGTAGCTGGGATACTGCTGGGCAGGAGAAATTCAAGTGCATTGCATCTGCATACTACAGGGGAGCTCAAGGTAAAAGCTGTCCTTTAAAAAATTTGATGTTGATGTTAGCTGAAAGTGTTTTACATTTGCACTCAGGTGAACTAAACTTATTGTTTATGTTTTCCAGTCATCATCACAGTCTTTGACATGGCAGACATTAAATCCTTAGATCACACACGGTAGGTATGGTGGTAAGATTTCTAAAGCAGTGTATAGTGTATAATTTATTAACCATGGATCACATGACCTCTTTAGTATGAAAGTGGCCTGTAGTAGTGATGAAGCAATAGTGAATCAACTGCAGCTACACCCAGCACTCCAAACCTTCCTCACTTTGCAACTCTGTGAATACAATGTGGTATAAGTCAAATGCGAGTTAAGGATATGCACACATTAAAGGAATAGTTCACCAAAAAAATGAAATTCAGTCATTAGTGACACACCCTCATGCTGATGAATACTCCAGAGTAGTTAGTTAGTAGTAGTAGTAGTAGTGACCGGACTTGCCTAAATGACGATGTGTCAGGTAAACTCTGGACTATATCCCTTCAGGACACTTGGATTGCACTGGATGAGCAGTGTGGAGGAATATTAAATGTTTTTTGTGTAGTTTTATGGACGTTTTTGTGTCGGGCGTTATTACTCATATAAAGTTTTCGTTGGACTACGAACCGGACTATTCCAGAGTATTCATCGGCATGAGGGTGAGTCAATAATGACTGAATTTCATTTTTTGGTGAACTATTCCTTTAACATGTTGGGAGACTAAGCTGAATCTAAATTTCAAGACAGAAAAAAATAAATGAAATTTACACAAAGATCAGAACAACAACTGCAAATACATTTTTTATTGAAGATTTTTGGTTTTGTTTTCATAGCCAGTGGTTGAAGGAAGCCATGAGAGAAAATGAGCCCGACTCCTGTCTCATCTTCTTGGTTGGCACTAAGAATGACCTTCTGGTGAGTATGCTTTAGATTACATGGATATTTTGGATTTTCATGATTCCAGTATTGATTTGTCTTGTTTTCAAGCCCACAGAGGAAAAACAGAGGACAGAAAAAGATGCCATTAGAATAGCAACAGAAATGCATGCAGAGTTTTGGGCCCTTTCATCCAAAACAGGTAAAAACCAAGAGCTCACCCTCATCTATTGTTGCTTCATGTTAAAATAATATAAATACAGTGCAACCATGAAAGAAAGCAGAAAACCACTCTAACAAAAAACCCTTATTTAAAGGGGAGAATGTGGAGGGGTTTTTCTTCAGAGTGGCAGCTCTTGCCTTTGAGAGGTGCATGCTGAAGGATCTGGAGAACGGGGCCCCTGCAAGCATCGGGCGAGGAGATAGCATCAGTAAGTAATGAGTCAGCTCTTAACAAGCAGAGATGGTAATGACAATGAAAGTCTTATACAAATCCAGAACAATGATTGTCTTGACAGAATCGGATCATGCCAATCTGGAGGAGGTCAGAGCTCAAGACAGGAAGAGAAACTGCTGCTGATGAGAAGAGGAACTTGGAGATGATTAAGGAGCCCAGATCCATCCAGAAGCGGTGGTCAGACAGTGTGCCACTGGACTGAAATGTGCCTTTGGACGTGTTCCATCAGGTTCCACAATTCATTAAAAAGCCATTCTGACATTTGCAGAAGGTTTGACCAGTATGTGTTCCCATGTTGGACTGAAGCCATCAATAATGCTGATGCTAACTCTTAATGATTTGACAATTTTTATAGCATTAAAATAAAAATATATATATTGTAGAACTAAATGTTTAGACCTGGGGAGACCCAGGGTAAAATCATAGTATGGTAACAACTAATACTTGAGGCTGATCAGCACATCTCATTACAACCAGCTTAGTTTGTGCTTGTCTCATTTTGTATTATGTCAGTTCTGCAATGTTTATACAGTAGAATACCAATTCTAAGGTGCCCATCATTTCAGAGATGCATAGTGGTGCCTCGACCAGATCAGATTTGGGTCACAAGACCAAAATGGGTCCTTGTGAAACTACCTTTGTACAACTGTAATAGTGTTTGTTTCTTCAGTATCATTGTGGAATATTTTATTATGGGCTGTACTGGACTGTAGGCGGGACTTTGGGAGAAGGAAACCAAACATGTATGTTTACTTTAAAAAAGTAAAAATAAAGTAAATGAGTGTTGTTAAATGAGCTGTGATTAACTCAACATTTGTAATGCTCATATTATAATCTTGATTTCAAGGCATTGCTACTTTTAATAGTTGATGAAGGCAGTTGTGAATTTATGAGACCAGTATTTTCTTTTTTTAAATAATGCTATTTAGTTTAATAAAGTTGTTTATCAACTGGCTGAACTGTTGAGATCTGTCTGTTCAAAACTTAAAGCAGAAGTAAGCGATCCGGTCGTTTTGGCTAATGCTGCGTTCCAGGCAGGCTTTTGAAACCGTAAATTACAGCTTCAAGTCACGACTTACGACTTTGTAGCGTTCCAGGCAACCCACTCGTGTTTTTCCGACCTGTTTTACCTGTGAAAGTCACTATAACGGCCACTCGTAACTTCCGACCCGTGAACTCGTACCAGTACGTCTTTTTTTACAGTCTATGTACCAGATCGAACTGGTAAGACTTCACAGGTCGGAAAAATACGAGTTGCCTTGAACGCACCATAACAGTCCTCGTCCCTACGTCACCACATTCACGCGCATCCCTTGGCTGCACACACAGCCCTGCATGCCGTTCTCTCTCCTCATTGGATAAAAATTGTAGGATACGAGAAAAGTTTTCTCCTCGGCTCAGAGCAGAGCAGAGTGACTGACAGACCCGTGTTTTGGTCCAAACACTCAATGTAAGTGATTGCTGTCGGAAGATATAACTATTTAAGACTTATATTAACACAAAAATATCGCTTACTTCTGCTTTAACTACTGGAAATATATCCCTTACTAATGAGGTGATTCTCATCTTTAAAGCCCCTGACACACCGCCACGACGCGTCCCAACGCCGACGGCTTTGGCCGACGAGTCTGTCGCCTCTCGTCGGGAGAAAGGAAAAAGTGAAACACACTGCCCCGACTGCTGACCAGAGCGATTGAGTGGCGAGGACTCCCACATAGAAATACAGACAAATTCTAAGTCATAAAGTGGTAGTTGCCATGTACAGTAACCATGTTGACTTAACAAAATAAAATGTAGACTGATCGGTTCATTGTAAAACATTTATTTATTTACGTAAATGTGGTTATTTCAGTCCGTAGCCCAGAGGCAGCCCTGCTCACTTTTAATTCAAACAAACTAATGCCACTGCCACAGTTGTTAAATTTCATCAATGAGACCAACATTAATCTCCCCAAAACAATTTAACCAGCCACGTGTTAACAGCGCTAAAGCCAAAATTAAAACAGTTTTTAGCAGCTTACTGCTGTGGCTCGGTTGCCGCAAACTGCCGATAGCCGATGCTAATTTCTGTTAGCCCGTCTATACATTATACGTTAGCATTAAGCTAGCGGGCTTTATATGCTTAGTTGTGAGCTGTGTGTGTTTTGAACGTTGTTTCAAACTATGTGGGTTTGATTGAACATCTTACTCCTCTTTTTATTTTGTATACCATTTTACTGTAGGACAGGCTAGGACACCGTTTGTTTACTGTGGTCACTTCCGTCCCTCCCACACACCGCGCTGATTCGCTTAGGGCACGGCCAATCAGAATCGCCATAGCTAGCACACAGCCAATCAGAGTACCCGACGAGTATACTCTCCCGACGGCCGACGAGTCCCGATTGAGCATGTTCAATCGGCCCCGACGAGACCCGACAAGACCCGACGCTCCCCGACGGAGAGGAACACACCAAACAGACGAGCTCCCGACGCCGTCCGACGAGGCCCGACGCCCGACGGTCGGGCCGGTGTGTCCCTGGCTTTAAAAGCCACTTGTCAAGATTTTAACTTTATTTGGTTAAGTGAGAAAATACACAAATAAATAAAGACGTTTATTATTTAAGTGACAGACTTATAATGTTTGTCTGTACAGTCTTATACAGTGGCATACAAAAGTTTGCCACTTTATAAATTAAAAATAAATTAACGTCAAAATTTCTGTTAAGCAAGTGTAAGATGAAATGATCTTCAAAAGGTATGAAGTAAAACATAAAACTCTCTTTTGCAACATTTTCATCAATATCAGTGTATTTTTGTTTGTTTTTATACAGTTTTAGAGTGAAAAGGGGAAATGAAGCAGCAGCCTGCAAAAGAATGGGAAACCCAGGAGACTTGAGCTCTCAGATAACTTTGACCATGGTATCAGACAAGATATCTACTATTTACACACTGTGATAGTTTTCAAAAGGGGGGCTACTATAGATACTAACTATGCAGGGTGGCCAAACCTTTGTCTCTGCTGAGGGCCCTTTTCCTTTTCTGTGAGTTTGACAATGTAAAATATGAAAATTAAAATTTTTTTTAAAAAAAACATTGTTTAAAATATAAAGGGAATGTTTCATCTGTAACTTGCTGAACTGTTCACATTAACAGAAATTTTGACCAGGGGTGCCTAAACTTTTGCATGCCACTGTAGGCCTACATTCCACATTTGGTATGGTCATATGACGGATTTTAAAAAGCAGACCACCTGTAAGTAGCCCACCCATCTGTAATCAGGCGAGTCATGGCAGCATCTGAAAGAGAGAATAAGGCCATAGCTGCCGCTCAAAAGCTTCAGCTCATAGCGGGTCTACTCTCTCGGGCTCGGTCGGTATCGGACTGCGACTGCGACCTATGACTCCTCCGGAAGAAGCGAAGATGAAAACTCAGCAGAGTGAGCCCTCTCGCTGTGCTAATACACTCTCTGATCAACGCTAACCAATCCTGTCATAGTTTTCCGTGTTTTGGAGGAAGTAGCGCTAGTGTAGCTCTGCTAGGAAGCAAACAGCCTGACACTTCCACGGTAACAACGACAGTTGTAAAGCACTTTCACCAAAATGCGTGTATTTTAAATGCATGTTTTAAAGGACATGCTTTTGTTAAGATGGCTGTGACTGGTGTTCGTTTACTTATTTTATAAACGGTCAATGAAGTCTGGAGTTAGCCACATGCTGCTAGGATAGCAACATCCCATGAGCTGTGGAGCAGAGGCTTCTCAGATACTGCTGCATGTGTCTGTGTGTGTTTTCACTTGATCCACTTGGACCTGCCTGAAAGGTTTGTTGAATACTTTAAAATAAGTTCACCAAATATCTATACATTACTTTAATTTATTGAGAGACCGTGTATTTCTTGCGGTAATGCTTTTCATCTCGTGACAGTTGTGATGACACTGTAAGAAAATGAAGTGAGTCAAGTGAAGTGGACGGTGTCCAGTGTGTAGTGAATGAGCTTATCCATGACAAGAAAATAGTGTTAATTTGTTCACAACTAGGATGAGTCATCAATGAAGTGACGGGTTTGTCCCTCAAGAATTTCATCATGAAGACCAACAGGTCATACAAGCTTGTGCTCCACAAGAAAGGTTTTGGTGGAAGTGGTGAGTGAAAAATAGTTTTGTCTAGGTTTTTCTTTTAAAACATTTTTTTCAATGTTTCTCAAACTGATTATTCCTCTGAACAGATGACGAGTTGGTTGTCAACCCAAAAGTTTTCCCTCAAGTCAGTCTGGGGGATATAATTGAGATTGCACACCCCACAGACGAATACAGGTGAACTTCCAAAGCATGAGCATGTCTGTGTTGAGTAGTCTTTATGTCTTTTCACTATAATTTGATTTTTGTCTATTTCGAAATTCCCAGTCCTCTGCTACTGCAGGTGAAAAGTCTGAAAGAGGATCTACAGAAAGGTAAATGACTGGACTAGATAAAACTTTGATAATCTCTAATGTATAGTTTTAAACGTGAAGTTAATTTTGAACCCTTTGAGACAAACTGTGTGTAAAAACGGGCTATACAGATAAACTTGCTATGCCTTCACTATTCATGATGGATATGTGATCTTATGCAGAGACAATCAGTGTGGACCAGACTGTGGCACAAGCCTTCAAACTACGTGCATACCAGGATGTGATCGTCAACATTGTCGACCCTAAGGTATTTTGACTCCACGTCCTCTGCGGCTCGTCCACCTCTCAGTGAAAGAGAGGCTCTCACACTCCTGTGTTTGCAGGATGTGACCCTGGACCTGGTGGAGCTGACCTTCAAGGATCAATACATTGGCAGAGGAGACATGTGGAGGCTGAAGAAGAGTCTGGTAGGTAGGGCATGTGGGCATGTGGAATTGTGTAATACTACGCAATGGCACATGAGGATTCAAATGTCACAATCTTTATTCCAGGTGAGCACGTGTGCTTATGTGACACAGAAAGTGGAGTTTGCAGGAATCAGGTAAAGCATTATGCTACACTTATCTACAAAAAATACATTCAGAGCGACTTAGCCCGAGGTCAGTGTGTGTAAATGTTAAAGATTTGTTTGACCAGGTAAAGGTTAAAGGAATAGTTCAACATTTTGTCAAATTGGCCCATTGCCATAATCCCTATAGTCATAGCAGTAGGTTCGTTACGTTTAATTGTCGGTGCAAGCTATTTTTAGAACGGCGGAGCAGAGCCGTGAGCTGCTCAGAGCTACGCTATGGGATTTCTTAGTTTCCCTCATCAAACTCATCAAATACACAATCCAACAACTCCAAAACGCTCTGGTGGACAAGTTGTGACCTGCACATTCACCACGCTATGAGATAACGGAACGTTACCGGACAGAGTTGTTTTAGAGGCAATTGCAGAGCCGAAAAGAGACTGCTTGCCTAAAAACTGCGGGAATGCGCATCAGTGGTTTTGCATGAATTTACCTCTAACAACAACTCTGTCTAACCTACTGCCATGACTATAGGGATTATGGCAATGGACCAATTAGCCAAAATGTTGAACTATCTCTTTAAAAAAATAAGAAGAAAGTAGACATTTGAATGAGACCCCGTCAACTTTTTGCTGAAATTAAAAACAAACAACACAAAAAACTATAAGTTTCCCTCCTAGATTATCATTTAATACAATTTTGACCATCTACAACACCTGTAGAGGAGGAAGGTCTTGGTAAGACTTGAGACCAAGAACCTGATGGTCACTCTAAGATCCACAAATACTGTGTGGAGATGGAGAAACTTCCAGAAGGACAACCATCAAAGCTGCTCTCCTCATCATGACTTTATATCAGATTTATTCCAGGTGTTTGTCAGAGTGTCCCAACCTAGCCTCTCCTCTGATGAGGAGAGCGGTGTTGAACTCAGTGTTCCCTTTCCCTCGCTCTCATAATGTTTCTGGTTCTCTAGAGCTCAGGCCAGTGAACTGTGGGTGAAGGGAGAGAAAGTGACCTGTGGGTACATCAGTGAAGACAGCAGGGTGAGTGTTCAGGAGGCAGACGCTGATCACACATGACTGATTGTTAATACCATGTCCAGATATGCTTTTTTCATCTAACAAAGAATTGAAAGGAATACTATTAACAACAGTTTTACTTTTACTTGTACAATTTGAACTGTTTTTTTAAGTTTGGTGAAGTTCCACACACATTTTGTCCCCCTGTACCTACATTTTATAGTGAAGATCAAATGTAGAAAACATAGAGCGCACTCACTTTTATTCTTATTATTATATCAAAAATGACTCCAAACATCTTGTTAAGAACATTTATTACATGAATACACAAGCATGTAATAATAATATTATATAATGATAATAATAATCCCATTACCTCAATCACATGTGAATTGAATTGAAGATCAGTTGCACGAGGCATTTCAAAATAAAAGCAAATTAAGATAATTTCATGGGGCTATAAAATAAGCCTCATCAGTAAATTTGTCTGGTTTGTCATTGATCTCACGACCCGGACAGAAGAGTTGGATGGGCCAGGTCTGGTAGAACCACTGGACCACCGAGTACCCAGATTCACTCTTTTTTCAATCAACATCCCAAAGACAATTCACAAAGAATGGCAGTAAATCTTAACGTATTCAATGATAATGATGAACTGAATGAACGATTGACTTTGCTGTCAATTAATGTATTTATGTTTGAGTTGTTCATTTGTCACGTGACCCTACGACCCAGGTGGTGTTCAGATCAACGTCTGCGATGGTCTACATCTTTATCCAGATGAGCTGTGAGATGTGGGACTTTGACATCTATGGTTAGTTGGAGTTCTCTGATTGGCCGTTCTCACTTTAAGAAATGTGTTTAGTCCCAGTGACATACAGGTCCTCTTATTGATTTGTACTGTTTGTCTCAGGCGACCTGTACTTTGAGAAGGCTGTAAACGGGTTCCTGTCGGACCTTTTTGCAAAGTGGAAGGTTTGTGATTTTCTTTTGTTTATCTTTGTGACTCTTAAATTGATTAATGATTTCATGAATTGTTACTGAACAAAATTTCTGTCTATTGTGAATCCAGGAGAAGAACTGCAGTCATGAGGTGACGGTTGTGCTTTTCTCGCGTACATTCTACAGTGCTAAAACCATCGGTGAGGCCTCTGTCATATCACATGGTCTCATCACGCTGAGTCATGACTCAGATTAGCATGTTTCTGTTTCTGTTTCTGTTTCTGAGCTTTCACTCTCCACAGATGAATTTCCTGAGATCCTGAGAAGCTCCATCAGACAGGATCACGAGGGACGTTTTTATGAAGACTTCTACAGGTGAGTTTAAAAAAAATATTTAAGATATACCGTGTGTTTGTTGAATTTTCAAAAGATAAAACAAGAACGCATAGAACAGGGGTACTCAAATACATTTGTCGAAGGGCCAGAAATTTTCTTAACAGACACCTTGGGGGCCGCACATTCAAATAGGCCTAGATTGAAATTAAATTCACCTTTTTCATCTAATAATTTATTTTTATTTTACTTGTAAGCACATAATTTTTATTTATACACTTCATGGTGTTTTGTATGATATAAAATGAAAAATCTTGACATTATCATATCATTTACATATCATGCTGGAGCTTTACACTGCTGACTTGTATCCTCAGACATGCCCTGTGATTTTCAACTTAAATATGACCTGACCATCACAGGACATGTCTGACTCTGTTCTGAGGATACAAGTCATTGGTCCTGAAATGTGTGTTTCTCTTCTATAATACACATTCTACATCTCGAAGGCGACGTCTTTCCACACATGGGCTTTTCAAACGAGGCAGAGCTCAGTGGGAAACAGTAGGAGACACAGGCCGATGGAACCGGGACACAACAGCGGGAGAAGCAGGTCGTGCAGCTGTGCGCCGCAGGTGTGCACGGAAAAACAATTGCGTCTCATCAAATGCGCGCGGCTTCACGCTTCATCTGAACGGCCCCCATGCATGATGCACACACAGTTGAACCAAGACAGCGGTCAAAATCACCCACGGTCTCTGCAGACAGGCAGGGAAAACCCTGCAGTCCAGCCCGCTCCCCAAACACTCGCGCATGGTGATTTGGGTTCGTCTGCGTTTCTGTATCCCAGTGCAGGGCCTCACAGGCACACACAAACGCTCCGCACGTGTTTACATGTCCCAGCGCTTTGACTTACAGGCGCACGGAGCCCGAGAAATACAGTATACAGTAATATGTAAACTAGTAGAACTCAGTCGCGGGTCTGATTGGAAGGTTCGGCGGGCCGGATGCGGCCCGCGGGCCGCCTATTGAGTACCGCTGGCATAGAACATAGCAAGCAAGCAAACAGACAAACATTTGGCTCACATAGTACATATTCAGATTCAAATTCTTCCAAGCAACGGGTTCAGGAGTCACATCCTACATTAGTAAAAATAAATTAAAGAAATAAAATAAAATAAATTAATGGCATATTGTTATGTATGATATTATATGTTTACATGATTAAAGAAAGGTAAACAGAAGTAAAAGTATATCAATGAAATGATAAAGTAGAGTGTCCCTTTCTGAGCTATGATACAAACCCTGTTGTGAGATTGGTGGAAATATTCAAACCAATATATGACAGAAAGGGTTCACATGTTTTACAAGAAGCATCATCTTTGCTGTGTAGTTTACACGTCAGATCCAATGCAACATATTCAAGTATTACTCTTTTTCACTGAACCTAAGATGGAACTTTTTTCATGATCCAACCTCAAAAGAATACTAGCAAGTGTTACAGAGGTGTGAAGCTGAACACATTCACAGACCAGATGATGGTGGCATCTGATGACTTATAATATGTTTTTTTGTTGTTTTTTTTTAAATCAGGGTTGTGGCTCAGAACGAGAGGCGGGACGAGTGGACGACATTACTGGTCACCATCAAGAAACTTTTCATCCAGTATCCGGTGCTGGTGCGACTGAAAGAAGCAGGTGGTGGAGTCCAGCTTTTAGCCTAATGTTGGATCTTTGGATTAGGAGCCTTGTGTCACTAAGGTCCTAGTTTGTTTATGCGTTTGTATTTATGTTTTTGTTCATTTGTTCTCATGCCAGATGGATTTCCTGTGGGTTATAATTCAACTGCTGCTCAAGGAAACTACCTGGAGGCCATTAACCTTTCCTTCAACGGTGCGTGCTCTCATCCCAGGGCAGAACAGTTTTCAGTAACCTCGTTTCTACTGAGGAAGTTCCTGGTAAAACATTTCAAGAGGAAGGAACTTTATAGGAACGTCCTCTCACTCAGCCGTCTAGGCCGCTGTGTCTCCACTGCAGAGAAGGACCTGTATATACATAATCATTCTGCAACTGTTTCCATCATCGCATTATCATACATCTTATCTTCTTTTACTGTTGTTGTTTTCCAGCACTGTAGACACTTTATAGTAATGCTCCTCTTTTGTTGAGTCTTAAAAATGCTTTTAAGATGAGATAAGATAATTAAAGGAATAGTTCACCAAAAAATGAAATTCAGTCATTAGTGACTCATCCTCATGCGGATGAATACTCCGGAGTAGTTTTTTATTCCTCAAAGTGCATCTGGAGACCCGGGAGGCCATTTTGTAGTCCAACAAAAACTTTATATGAGATTAATAGGGCCCGGCACAAAAACGTCCATAAAACTACACAAAAACCATTTAATATTCCTCCATACAGCTCGTCCACTGCAATCCATGTGTCCTGAAGAGATATAGTCCAGAGTTTACTCGAAATAACGTCATTTAGGACATTTTACAGCCTAAACAGTCCTGTATTTTATTTGTCTGGGGCGCGCTCTTGTGATGCACATGGATGTGACCGGAAATCACGTAAATCATGTAGTTTCAGATAAATTCTGGACTATATCCCTTCAGGACAGTCGGATTGCTGCGGACGAGTGGTGTGGAGGAATATTTCAAGGTGTTTGTGTAGTTTTATGGACCTGTTTGTGTCGGACATAATGCACGCGTGAATTGCGTGAACGCGAGAGCGCGCCCCAGGCAAATATACTGTTTAGGCTGTAAAAATGTCCTAAATGACGTCATTTCAGGTAAACTCTGGACTATATCACTTCAGGACACTTGGATTGCAGTTGACGAGCAGTGTGGAGGAAGATTAAATGGTTTTTGTGTAGTTTTATGGACGTTTTTGTGTCGACCCCTATTACTCTCATATAAAGTTTTCGTTGGACTACGAACCAGCCTCCCAGGTCTCCAGATGCACTTTGAGGAATAAAAAACTACTCCGAAGTATTCATCAGCATGAGGGTGAGTCACTATTTTTTTGGTGAACTATTCCTTTAAGATAATCTTTTATTCCTCCCACAACGGGGAAATTTACATTTTATGTCCCAGATGAAAAGAGGCATTACAGTAATTCCAGCACCTGATTAATATTTGAGCAGAAAGCTGTGAACCTCTCATCAAGCATCAGGTTCAGTTCTGTCACTGAACTCTCACCTTGAATCTCCCACAGTGTTTGACAAACACTACATCAACCGTAACTTTGACCGCACCGGACAGATGTCAGTGGTCATCACACCCGGGGTGGGAGTGTTTGAGGTGGACCGTCTGCTCATGATTCTCACCAAACAGAGAATGATTGACAACGGTGAGTGTGATGACATAAACACACCTCAAACGCACAACCTGAACAAATCGACCTGTTCACGGAGAATCAAAGAGCGGTTGTGTTTCCCTCTTCAGGTATCGGGGTAGACCTCGTGTGTATGGGAGAGCAGCCGTTGCACGCAGTGCCACTGTTCAAGGTAACATTATGTCTCTGTGTTTGCATCAGGCCCCACACTGCAGCCGTGTGTTACTGATGTGTGTGATCTTTTCTCTGTAGCTGCACAACAGGATGACGTCTGGAGACTCTCGCGTCGGAGACGACTACAACCTACCTCACTGGATCAACCACAGGCAAGAAGACATGATGCACCATGACAATAAAGACTGATGAAGAGTCGAAGCTAATCTCTATCATGTTTCTCATCTTTTTGTAGCTTCTACACCTCAAAAAGTCTGAACTCCTGTAGCTCCTTCACCCCGCGAATCAAACTGGCCGGTCGTAAGGTAACTAACATCCTAACGCAACCCTGTTGTTTTATTTCAAAAGCATTTCTTATATGTTTTAACATCTCTTTAATATTTCAATTATTCCTAGATTCATGCTGAAAAGTTCAAGAGCAACAAAGACACACACAGTGAGTAATACTTTCAGAGCACGATGTAGATAAATGTGTCGCGTTCACACCAGTCTTGTTTAGTTCCTTTGAACCGAACCCTGGAGCGTTTACCACCTTGGTGCAGTTCATTTGCATTGGTGTGAACGCTGGCCTTGAACTCTGGTGCAGAACAAACAACCGCTTTCTGGTCCGCATAGTGGGGGTACTCATGGTCCGCTATCAAGTGAACTCTAGAGTGGTTGGTTTCAGGTGTGAACCCCATCCGCATTATTGTCCACAGACCTCACTGGTCCCGCTTGTATGGCAAAGAGAAAAAGGGGTTGTAGGCTCTCATTACTGCCTGTAGTCTGACAGGTATGACCGTATGATTCCAGAGGCACCTTATTTCTAGCATAAAATACGATCATTTACTCACCCAGATAACTTTGGTGTCATTACAAGTCATTCCGACGAAATTAGATCCAGCCGAGAGCCGTGTATATCTGTATAATGCAAGTCTGGGCACCGGAATGCAGCCTCTAAATAACACATTATCTCCTGCAAAACTTGTTCATTTCACCAATATTTTGTTATGATATGCTAGTGCTATTCCCCTCTGAGTCCGGGGTTAGCTGTTAGCTATAGCTATAGGGTTAGCTGTAGCATTATATGGATATTCGCGGTTCTCGGCTGGATCTAACTTTGTCGGAACGACTTATAATGACACCAAAGTTATCTGGGTGAGTAAAAGATCGTATTTTATGTTAGAAATAAGGTCCAGATTGTAAAAAAAAAAAAAGCAATTCCCCTTTAAAGAGTTAACGTCTGTGTGGGTTGTCTTCAGGTTCTCCTGCCTCCTCCCACAGTCCAAAGACATGCACATTAGGTTGCCTGACACATCAGAATTACCCATATGTGTAAATGTTAGCGTGTGCACATTGTGTGTCAATAGACCTTTTCAGAGAGTATAAACAAAGACAGGTGTTACCAAGGATACGAATTAAGGCTCCATTCCATTCAGGCTAAACAGAGGCTGTGTTCGAAATCACCCCCTATCACGGATGTAGTGCACTATATAGTGTGTTCGCCATTTTGTAGTGTTGTTCGAATTCTCCGCAATTAATTTCATCCACTATGTAGTGGATGACAAAACACCCACAATGCACCGCGACATTGAGTGAACAAGCGATGTACACTACTTTCTACTCCCGTATCCCACAATGCAATGCGGTCGTGTTTTGCCAGAGAAGAAGAGGAAGCTAATTAGCATGTTAGCTACGATTTATTTAGGCAATTTACCAAAAAAACTCCTCAGACATATTTGCCTTCGCTCCGTTTGCCTCGCCCGAGGAGCAGGAGTTGGGCAGCAGCATCCGAACATTAACAGGCAACATTAAATCAATCTAATTAAGAAACTGTAGTAGAATATGTAGTAAATACGATCTGACGAGCTAAGCTAATAGCCACAGAGCATAGCCACAGAGCCGTTAACGGCTCACGGTCGGGACACAAAACAGTAGTTTACCAAACCAAACTTCCGATATTTCAACAGTTTATTGTCCGAGTAACACAACCACACAGAATCACATCCTAAAATGTTCCCGCAAGTGTCTGGTTTTTCTTATTTTATTTTTTATGTGTCCGGTTTGTTTCATACATCCATGGTTTGTTTACATGATTCTCGGCGCGTCTGCTTCCGTCACAGCAACTCCTGGCGCATCAGCTGACGCAACCACGTCCAGAAAATTACCGTCTAGTGTCCGAATTCTCCTCCCGTCGTTCCCTACATCGTGTACATGATGTAGTCCACTATATCATATACATGATGTAGTGGATAGGGAGTGAGTGAGTGAGTGGATGATTTCGAACACAGCCAGAGTCAGGGTGCTGCTCTTGTGCATGCTGGCTCATTAGAAAAAGCTCTGCTACACTAAATGGAATGGAGCCTAATTCGTATCCTTGGTAACACCTGTCTTTGTTTATACTCTCTGAAAAGGTCTGTATGTCAGACTGATTACATGTCCAGTGTGTACCCCACCTTCTCCTTATGCTGGCTGAGAAACAGCCTGAACTTACACACTTAGCAAATGACAATATGACTTGAAAAACATGAGAACCACTGATGTAGAAACCCACTTCATCTACTGACTCTGACCTTCCCCTCTCAGCTCTCTGTGCTCAGAAGGACTCTGACAACAGCCTGCCTATCCAGGTGGACTACGATGCCTATGATGCCCAAGTGTTCAGACTTCCTGGACCTTCACGGATTCAGAGGAGCACCAACTTTAGGTATCCTTTTACCTGGAGTAAAACTCCACTTACCTTTAATTTTTTAGATTGGCGGGTCAGAGACATGAGCTGCTAAGGTAACACAATGGAGGCTCATGGTATTTCCACGTTTCCCTCATCCAACTAAATACACAATCCAACAACTCCACAACACTCTGGTTGACAAGTTGCGATAGGCACATTCACCACGCTATGAAATAAAGAGGTATAATTATTAGGGCCGGGACTTTAACGCGTTAATTACGATTAATTAATTACACAAAAAATTACACGCGGTGCACGCGAGAGAGGCGGCAGTTTGAGAGGCTGACTGGCAGAGAGCTGGTGAAACGCTAGCATGGTTATTTAAAACACCATCTCTGATCTCTGACTGCACATAGATACACAGACAGGGGCGCACGCTAAAATCACGCTAATCGCTCAGCTGCAGCCCCCCCCCTGAAATCCTGTGGGAAACACTGCCTGACCTGTCCCTGAACATCACACAGAGACAACATGGAGCTGCGTGATTGGTTACTGAGTTTTATTAATGTTTACATCTGGCTGCTGAGTTCAACAAATCAGTTTATGCTTCTGTGATTTAAGTAGCCTAGTTAAATACTACAGTAATCATCATAGTGTATTGGCAGGAAAGACCACTTAATCTGTATGTATCAAATATCGATTAATGAATTAATCGATAATTTGCATCCCTAGTCTGTTGGTCTTGGTTAAGTACCACCTTGAAAAAAAACAATGTTTTGTTGCTTAAAGCAATTGACCTTTCGCAGAAGCTCCGCCCCCCTTAGTTACCGTTGCTAGCCCGACAAGCTTCTCGATGCTGCCCGAGTGTAAACAGTGTTTTTATATTGAGCGTCTTGAGGCATCAGAGTCTCAGAGGCATATGAGCGCTATATTTATGAATATTAATAATCACTAAACATTCTGACACCACTACAAAATTGCGTGGTCACAATGTCAACATAATGATGATCAAAATAGGGCTTTTATCGATTCATAAATTGCATCATGTGGCGCATCTGCAAGAGAATACGGGTAACAGGACGTGGTGTTTGTGTCGCGGACCGAGACCAGAGCTTCTTCTTTTCTTTTTTTCTCCCCACCGAGAGGATTCAATCTGTGGAAGTACACTATAGTAGGCTACAGTGTTTCCTCATATGTACAGCTCCTTCTGTTTTTTTAAATTGTCGCAAATACACCGCTGCATGTGTTCCGTTCATTCATCTCCTCATAGCGCTGTTTGTTATTCATTAGATTCACATGACGTCACTGTGTTTCTGCGCCGCCATATTTGTGTCCGAATCAGGGCAATCTGGGCACAGATCACAGCATGTCACGTTACCAGAACAAGTGGAGTAGTAGGAGGAAATCAGCAAGAGACGGAAAATTGACGTTATTTGAAAGATGCCAGGATTATATTGTGCTGTTAACTGTGATAGCAGTCGCCAAAAAAAACCCGGACTGCAGTTTTATTCCATCCCAAAAGACGTAAAGTTATAGACGGAATAAATGGTTGCAGTCTATCAGTGGCAGCATGGGCTGTGACAAGTCTCACAAAAAGAGGGGATTCACTTTTTTTTTAATAACATGGATATATTGAATTCTGCATTTTGATCACTTTCTTATTAATTACTCACTGATTCTGCATTTAGGGTCTTTTATTTCTGTATAACAGACCGTTGCTAAGTAAAACGGGCCGTTGGTAGGGACGCCGCTCTGATCAGCGGAGCAGGGCAGAAGAACTATCAAGGATTTTTACCTTGTGTTTCATTTTTACCAGCTTCAGACTAATTGTGATGTTAGAAAAATGACTTGTAGCTGGTTAGAGGGAGAGTGGAGGCTCTCTGCCTCCCTCACCGCTGCTGGAAACCAAACCTGCGATCAGAGCGGACAGAGCGGACGGGCCAGCGCAGTGTCACAGCTGTGACCAGCTGTGTCTGTGCCACCGCGAGTCCGTGACACAAACGTGTCCCGTATCGTAATCTCTTATGACAGACAGGACTACATAAATGCGCACACCGTAACATTTACATGATAATTCATCAATCTACTGATTGATTATCAAAAGCTCGTTGAAAACAACTACAGACGAGTCGACCGAGAGGAGGGTGAGGAGCAAACAGCGGAGAAGTGACCGGACTAAGGACTTTGATCAACACTACGTCTCAAATTAATTAGTTAATTCATAAACTGTGTAATAAGTGGGATAATATAGAGTTTGTCTGTTGTTATAGAGATATAAACCCAGACAGGATGTATGAAACCCTGTCATTTTGTCAAGAAACTGTCATTTCCATCCTGCGGTTTGCATGCTGTCATATGAGGAGACCTGTCAAATCGGACACAAATATGGCGGCGGTCCCTTCGACGTGACGTCACTGCAACCCATGAATTGGCCTTCACACACACAGAGCGAGAGAGAGAGAGAAGCGCGCATGCTGCAGCAGTGCGTGGTGAAAGTTAAAGTTGTAAGGTCCGACCCCCCCCCCCCCCCCTTAAAAAAAAAAATCCTAGAGGAAACACTGTGGTAGTGAGTGATTTGGGATACAGCCCTAGTCCTGCTAGCTTACCTTGGAGCAGATGTAGGCTATGTATGCTTGTTTATTTTCATGACATTTAGCTGGGAGTGGGGGAGAAGGGTCCGGCTGCAGGGGGCTTCCACACAGTTTGACCCATTGTAGGCACCTCTCCTGTTGTGTTTTCAGCTTTGGGAAGGGAAAAAACACGACTCCCCCAGCCAAACTCTTTGGGTAACTACTGTCCGACAATACACTTGACCATCAAATGACCCAGAACTCGAGGAACTATGCAAATCCGGTCCCTCCTCTCCTCCATGTGCATCTGTTTACAACAAGCCGGCGAAAAATCAATACATGGAGCGATCGATAACGTTATATAACTACTACACTGATGGCCCCGTAGTAGCGGCACAAAACAGACTCCCCCAAACCAATGGGTGACGTCACGGGTGCTACGTCCATTCTTTTTACAGTCTATGGGTGGGACTTGTGAGGGAGGTGGAGCTGTTGATTTTCAAATGTTTGTGCTGTGCTGAGTGAAATGCCAGATCGGTAAGAATTGACCTTTCGCAAAACCCCGCCCCCGAACGGTCATTGTCCAATCAGACATCATAGCAACCGTTACTATGTAAACAAGGTCCGTCAAGCTTCGGACCTCCAACAAGCGCGCGGCGCGCGCCAAGTTTCAAAATCCTGGAGGTGCGCGCCAGCGCGCGACGCCGTCGCGAGGTGCGCGTTTACGTCATTTGTGGCGCACGAGCCTTGCGCACTCGCGACTGCGTCGAGCATAAACCGACAGTTCTCAACGAGCCGGGCTGGCGGCCGGACCAGCGCCAGTTCAGGGCCAAAATAAATCCAGACCGAGCCGAGTCGAGCCGCGCCGGTCCGGAGTTCAACCGGGTCCGGACCGCTGAGAACTCACAGAGCTAACAGTAGCCTAGCCGTTAGCACTGGATGCTTTATAGACACATGTGACTTCCTGTGTTTACGTATCACTCGGGGCTGCTCACTATAACGTTCATAGACTGTAAAAAGAATGGACGTAGCGTCCGTGACGTCACCCATTGGTTTTGGGGAGTCGTTTTTGTGACTCAAATATGGCGGCCTGAACAGCGCCATGTTGGATTGGCCGGCCGAGAACCCGCCCACTGGCCTCGAAGCAGCTGTCCACGTGTGCGGGGGTAGAAACTATCGATTGAGACGAAAAAACGTTCTGACACCAGGCTTTTAACATGTTTACTGAGGATGTAAAGTCGGCGATTTTAACATGGGGGTCTATGGGGAATGCTCCCTTCTGACACCAGCCCCCAGAGCATACATGGGCATTTTACGGCCCGCGGGCCAGACCCGGCCCGCATGCCGTCTCAATCCGGCCCGCGAGCCGAAGTGCGAGCCGAACTGGTATTATGACCCGATTGCTTTTATTACGTTGATGCGCACTAATCAGCTGTTTGAAACAGTGACAGCCCTGTTAGAACAGGAGCCTGCACATCGCAGACAGAAAGTAACCTCCTCCAGGTAGAAGACAGTGATGAACGGCTGCTCAATCTCTTTCTCTATCGGACACCGGAGCTCCGACGGAGGAGGGAGAGCAGCCGCTCTGCTGCAGCTTTTCTCCACAGCGGAGTTTCTGACCACCGCGACCCTGTCAGCGGTAGCCTAGACCGCGGGACCGGGCCGGTGTTTCACAACCCTCCGTCAGCCGAATCATAACTGCTGACGGTTATAAAGCAACATCGCGGCACCTAATTATTATTTCTCAAACACTAAGGTTTAGCAAACTGTGATTAAATCGCTGGGTTTTCTGACGTGATCGACCATATGACTGATTGTAGCCACGTGCGTCTGAAGCCTCCATCCACCAATGGCTACGCTTGTAATCAAATCAGTCTTTTTTTTCATGTTGGTGCTGTTAGGCAGGAGCAAAGGAGTATTGTGTTTCTTCATAAATAAAAGGTTATCTACATACAAATAGAACAGTCTCACTGAATCAGAACTGAAAAGGATCTGAGTGCTTAATTATAATATTCAGGTGTCTGTGAACATTATTAATTGGTGCAGTCATTTATGGTCAGTAAGTTTTGATAAAACAATCTGCCTTGAGTCCATATTTATATCATAATACAGCATGTTTCTTCAGTGATCTGTGATGGATAAAAGTTGAAAATGCGATTACATTGATTGTGGGCTGTCAGCCTATTGTAATGCAATCATTTCCACCAAATATATGTAGTTATATAGGCTAATATATAATTATATATAATTCAGCAATAAATATTTGATGTTTCAATTTGATTTCGAATCGTGTGGCCCTTCACTCACTTTATCGGAGTCAGTGTGGCCCTCTGGAAAAAATAATTGCCCACCCCTGCCCCAGAGGAATTCGAGGGGATTGCAGTTTTTTGAACGCGGAAGTGAGCTTCACTTCTCAGACCGACAACTGCCCCCTTGATAACGTTACAATATCAGACATGAAACTCCACGACCAGCTGCGGCTGCAGTTATTGGTCTTTTAAAAAACGATTTATTCCAAAAACCTTCTTTCTTGTGTGTGTTGTGACTCTAGTCTCCTCTGCTCTCTGTGTCCTGCTACTGCTCTGTCAATAAGCGTTCTTCCTGGTCGGGAGGGGGGAGAGGAGGAGAGGGGTGCACAAAGTGATTACATATTAAGTAGGTTCGGTCGCTCGTCAAATCTTATTAATCGGACCGAATAATATTATTGGTCAGACTTTTCTCAGAATTCTATGAGAATGAAAAAATGTTTTTAACCCTGTTGGGTTTCTCTTACATTTTAATGTATCATCAGATTATTAATAGCATTTTAACTTAGACAAAGAAATGTGCAAAAGTTCCAGAAAGGTAAGAATTGCTTTAAGCTTATGTATTCAGTCATTCAATGGTATACTAAAATCCATGTGAAAAAAAAAAAATATATATTTATATGCGATTAAAATGCGATTAATTAATTACAAAGCCTCTAATTAATTCAATTAATTTTTTTAATCGAGTCCCGGCCCTAAACATGACGACACTTGAAGCAAATACTCTGAACTACTTGTGCTTTTGAAGTCACTCTGCCGAGCAGCCGTGTCTGGAATGTAGTTCCAGCTACACATTTGCCTCGAAAACAACTCTGTCTCATTACGTTACATTCACAGGCGTAACATCATGGCCCCGGTGCAAATATTTTTTTTGTGCCCCTACCCGCCCGCCGCCCTAAACAGAAGCCCACGCGTGCACGCGCACGCACGTACGCACACACACACACACACGCGCTCACAAACTGGTGCAAAAATGACACATTGTTTCATTTTTCAGCTCATAGTATTCGCCTACGTTTACATACGTTTGTTTTTTCTCTGGTCCATACCATGGATTTATTATGGTCTACACGCCGCACCACTGTCAGAGCGTCATCTTTCCATCATGACAACCGAGGGGAGAAAGACACACTGCACGTCGTCATGTTTACATGAGTTCAAACTTGTGGCGCACACTGAGCAGTTGGAGGCTCGAGGTCCGGGCCGCGAGCTCGACTGCAGCCGCACGGAGACCACGCGCTGCTCAGACTCACGTGCGTATTCTTTCCGTGTCAGTCCCGACAGTATTTATAATACTTACGTATTTTTTACGTGTCAGGATCGACTTGGTACTGACTCAGTTCTCTTACCCTGCAAACCAGCGTTTAAGCACCACGGACAGCAGCTCCCTATCAACACTTATCTAACAGCCTGCCCTGACCTGAGCTCAAACCGCGACTCATCATGACTGACAGGTATCAAGATGATTGGACAAATTATCATTTCCCCCTCCCATACTAGCCGCTCAGCATTACCTTACCGACCCGCCCCGAGCTGTTCCATTCACAAAAAACAGGGGCCTGTGACTGTGGCAATTCTGGACAGTTGTTTTTTTTTTTCTCTTCCTTCATGGCCCCTGATGGCGTCTGGGCCCCGGTGCAGCTGCACCGGTTGCACCGTCGATACTTACGCCACTGGTTACATTATTATCTCATAGTGTGGTGAATGTGCAGGTCACAACTTGTCCACCAGAGCCTTTTGGAGTTGTTGGATTGTGTATTTGATGAGTTTGATGAGGGAAAGCTGGAAATACAGTGCTCCATGCAGAGCTCACGTCTCTGCCCCGCCGTTCTAAAAAGAGCTTGCACCGACAATTAAAGGTAATGAACCTACTCCTAACACTATGGGGATTATGGCAACTGGCAAATTTGCCAAAATGTTGAAATATCCATTTAAACACAGTGGAGATAGCAACACTTCCTGTCGAACCTCGTGTCTTTCAGGATGGGCAGAGACAAAGAGATGAGTGGGAGGAAGAGCTGGGGCTCGGTGGACGTCAGCGCCGGCATAGGGGCGTCCCCTCCTGTACGCTCGGGGGGTCCCGACGAGCAGCGGAGCCTGGCCTCTGACGATAGCCTGGGTCCAGTGTCCAACATGCTGATGATACCCCGCATGCCTCCTGCCCAGTATGAAGTCAGCAGTTCTCTGGGATACACAAGCACCAGAGGTAACCCTGCACCGGGTTGTTCTGGTCCAGTTCACACGCTCAATCTTTTTCCCTTGTCAGTGCCATTCCTGTTGTTCTGTTTTTCTTCTGATCAGATTTGTTGGAGAAGATGATGGACTCTCAGCGAGACTCCAGCGCCCCGGGCAGGTTCACCGTGGGAAGTGCTGAGTCGACGCTTCACATCCGTCCAGGAGGTTACACCCCACAGAGGGCGCTAATAAATCCCTTCACACCCTCCAGGATGCCCATGAAGCTGACCTCCAACCGCCGCCGCTGGATGCACACATTCCCCATCGGTGAGGTGACGCTGACACTGTGTCTCCTGTCGTAAAGAATTTATCACAGCTGGTTCAGGTGCAGAGTGCAGACCAGAAAGGATGCTTCTTACAGGTTGGAGCCACTGAATCACCTGTCCTCAGCCACAAATGCTCCATAGGCCATCAACGTCCTCTGCCATAGTCTCATTAGCAAGGTTATTATAGTTTTCAGTTTTTTATTTTTATTTAGCTTTTCAGTTTGCTTTTTTATTTCAGTTTAGTTTTAGTTAGTTCAACAAGTGGTGAAGCAGTTTTAGTTAATTTTTTATTTTTGAGGAATTGACTAGTTTTTATTTAGATTAGTTTAGTTTAGTTTTTCAGGTTTTAGGAGAAAGCCTCTGTCAGACCTCTGAAGATGAACTTCCACACTTGTGGGATTTTTCCCTTTTAGTTGCATCCCATAATGTTCCCATCAGTCCTCATCAGGTTATGTCACTCTTATCTACTTGTGGGTCGTACTCCAAGTCGTCCCATGTTGAGCTGTGGTGTTTTATTCCTTCAGCTTTAGACATCTCTAAGAAAACTACAACTAAGCTTATCTGACTGAACTTTAGTTTTAGTTTGTTTAGTGTTCATTGTAGTTTTTATTTAGTTCTCGTTTTTGGAAAAATTACGTTTTTATTTTTATTTCAGTTTACTAAATTATCGTTTTAGTTTTTGTCTCAGTTTTAGTTAATTATGATAACCCTGCTCATTAGTCCCAATGCTATTTTACAAAACCAAATTCAATTTGAAGAGCTTAGCACAACGTATAAACTCTGTTAACTCCTTTACCTATTACTTTACTAAGCAATAAAAGCCAAAGATAACAGCTGTATGATGGCCAGGCCTTGATCAAAGCATTAGGCCTAGTCCACACGAACACGGGTATTTTTGAAACCGAACTTTTCTGGACCCCGGTTAAAAAAAAATTCGCGTCCACACCACCGGTGTGATAAAAAATAACTCCGTCCACATGAAACCGCAAATCCGTCTTCATGTGCATTCCAAAGCAGTAGGTGGTGATATCACTCCTAACAGGAAAGCAGCTATAACTTGTACAGAGAGAGTGGAGGCTCAAACAGCTCAAACTGACCAGCACCGCGAGTCCGCGCTACTAACACACCTCGCCCGTAATCTCTTGTTTATGACAGATACGAAAATACACAAATACACACATCGCAACGATAATCCATCGATCCACTGATTGATTCTGAAAGGCTTCATTGAAAACAAATGTACAGGACGGAAGGAAGCAACACAGTGGGGAAGTGACCGCAATTTACAATTTGATAAAAGCCTATTTTAGCCATATCAGCATGGTGGGGTCCGCCCGCTATTCCGACATGTCTCTATTTAGACATCCCGCTATTAGACGACATCCCTCTATCTAGACATGCCGGTAGTCCGACACTTTTTGATACCGCTATTCCGATTTTTTTTTTTTTTTTTACAGCTGCGATACCCAGCCGCGTCTCTCTCTCTGTTCTTTTCAAGTTAACCTGTCACCTTCAGCACCACGGACAGCGGAGAGCTGCATCTGTGAGCGTCTGGGCTCTGGGCTCAGGGCCTGGGGCCTCATTTATCAAAACTGTAAGTAAGCAGTGTAAAACTGCTGCTACTAAATGTTTTGCTTAGGCCTACGGAGAAAAGACACCCAAAATATTTACACCTTTTTCAGATCTATCAAACTGTGCATGCACAACTCTCCACAATTTCTCTTTGATAAATCAAACTGGATACAAGAATGTTGTGCACGTGAACACACCTCTGCCCCCGGAATGCCTACACAACCATATATGGCCAGCACGTGCATATTAATTAGCCATGTGCGCTCTGTGGAGCAGCAACAAAGTTATTCTCTCTTCAGCTGACTTCAGTGACAGAATATCTCAGTAGCTGCAGATCAGGGGTGCTGCTGCCGGTGTGTTTTTAAACTTGGAGGGTTTGTTTTTTCTTCTCTCTTATAGGCCTATGTATTTGTGTATGAGAAACAGTGTCTCAGATGAAGAAAAAAAATCAGGACAGGTCTGACTATAACGTAGCCTAATCAATCAATGTCGGAAAAGCGGAATGTTTGAAAAATAGTAAAGTGCCCCTACTCCGACAATGAAAAAAAGAATCTCGGAATAGTGGGACGCTTGAAAAATAAAATTAGAAGTCAATGTCGAAATAGCGGCATGTCGGAATAGCAGCACGTAACCACATATGGTGACCACGCGGTTTTGTATTAGTGTCCGCATGTTTAGTGATTATTGATATTCACAGGAGCGTCTGAGTGGTCAGCGCATGGTCAGCGTCGAGAACTTGACGTGCTAGCAACAGTAACTAGGGAGGGCAGGGATTTCTGAAAAATGTCCGGTTTTCCTGTCCACACATGAAGCTGAAACCGGAGTTTTCGAAAAAGTTCACCCTGGACTCCGGTTACAAAAAACTCCGGTTTCAGGAGCCCAGTTCTGCGGTTACGTGTGGACGAAAGGCCAAACCGTGTAGAGAAACACACGGTTTCAAAAATACCCGGGTTCGTATGGATGGGGCCTTAGACTGTATGTGCCACTGCTGTTGTTCAGGTCCTTCTGGAGAGGCCATCCAGATCCATCATCAGACCAGACAGAACATGGCTGAACTGCAGGGCAGCCAGCAGAGGGACCCCGCCCATACCTCTGCTGAGCTGCTGGAGCTGGCCTACCACGAGGCCACCGGAAGGTAAGACTCAAGAAACAAGTGTCTCCTCCATAAAGGTTGTTAGCTTGCAGCACAGTCAGTGAGATGAATGTTTGTCGTGTGTGTCTTTATTTAAGGCGAACAACCTCCAGGCACACAGGAGACAACGGCCTGTACATTGGTGGGGGGATGGACGAGTTCACAGGAAGTCCAGGAAGCCACACCAGTGGTGATGAACATGCTCTATGTTAATCCTGCTTCACATGTTCACTCCGTGGTTCTCAGTAGACTGGGTGACATGTTCCGTCATCACCATGAATGCACACAAACACACACACGCACAGTTTTTTTTTTTCATATCGGTCACACACACATATGTTATGTTTCAAATACTCACCAGGGCACCAAATTGGGTTCAATATAGTGAATATAGCGCACAACTGCACAGTTTAGTTGCGTTTGAGTAAAGATTGCCAAAAATAGTTGCCTAATAGTGTTTTTTAGCAGGACAATGTGTGAGCACACTGTTTTGAAGCTCAGGGCGAGCTGCTCCATCATCACCATCTTGGCAGATATCTGACTCCGCCCCTAGCTCTCAGACAATCCAGAAATGTGCATCTGTGTATGTTGGTTTAACTTTAATAACTAGCAACCATCCATTCCCACTAGCATCGTTAGCGCAGATTGGCATTTTGCTTGAAGGCTAATTCATTTACTAATTAGCCAGTTAATGAGCTAAGCTAACAATGCGAATAAGTGCTTATATACAAATGAAATAAAAAACAAATTCTGTTAGTCAGTGATTAACTTGGATGTAGGGATGATTGCTCCTCTGTAAAACTAAGTAAAACCCAACTGCTGAAGCTAATATTCAACTATTTTAGAACCTAATTATCTTTGTATGAAGTAAACACTCGAGTGCAGCATGGGTTCAAGGACCCTATTGTTTTTCAAATGTTTATTTTTAGTCCAGATACATTTTTGGTGGCTTTCCCATGATTGAAAAATCATTCAAATTTGCACGGGTCCGACCTGGATAAATCGTTGCAAATGATGGTGCTCAACAGCGCCCCTTGTAAACTTTCAAAAACCCTCCACATTGGGGTTATTTTGGAGAAGGTGGGTGAAAATCATCGATTTTTACACCTCTTCTCTTAAGAATTTGGTCTGAGCTTGAGTTTTCATCAAGTGGTCCATTCAAGCGGTTATTTGACACTCCTTTCAGTTCTTGGAAAGTGGTGTAACAAACCCTTTAAAAAAAAAGAAAAGATTTTGACTGCCAAAAGCCCAAATGTTTAATTAACAATGAGAACTGTAACTGCTGGTTTCTCCTTACCTCTGGTGTCTTTACAGGAACTCTGACTAACCACGGCTCCTCATTTGAAGACTTTTCCCTCAGTGCCAATCCAAGTGAGTCCGTCTCTCCCTCACAAAACCAAAGACATGCCAACTGATGAGTCACTGACATCATTGAGAAGCCGTTTATCTCAGGATCAGGCTGATATTCTATAATCACCAAACTCATGATGCAATAAACCTTCAGAGGTGTCTTTAACCTGTGAGGGCTTATTCAGCTTCAGCAGGCAGGTTTCTCCACTGGGCGTCTGTCTCCAGGGGTCGCAGGTATAAACCACTTTTCCAGGTCATGTTGTCTGGGGTCCCCCTCCTCCTCCTCCTCCTACTCTCCTCTATCTATTTTTCTTTTTCTCTGTTTGTTTTCTCTCTCTTCCTCTGGGCCTCATCCTGTTGATCTGTAACTTAATTATTCTGATGTAATGTCACCAGGTCAAATCCTCTGATTAATTGAGCTTCTCATAATTTTCCTCCAACATGACCTGTTTGCCTTCAACCAGCCTCATTCCTGCATGGCAGCGTGTCTGGTGTATTTTCTTGATTTGACTGTAAACACAGTGCCTCTGCTAAAACGAGTCTTTCTCTTCCACACGGTGTTCTGAACGTAGAGTTTTCTTCCCATCTGGATGTTTTTGCATGACGTAATATCTCTGCTTAAATTCACCATTCACACCTCTGTTGAGCTCAGGACACAGTTTCCACTTCGCTGATCACAGACTGGGCCACAATCTGCATGTTTGATCACTGCTGCACAACCACAGCCCCCCAGGAATCATCAGGCCAGTAAAAATAACACTTGACTTGTTTTTTTCTTCCCCTCTCTTCTACTCTCCTTTCTTTGTGTCCTGTTTGTGTCTCCATCCACACTCTTTTCCATCTCCATCACTTCATCCTCTCTCTCTCTCTGTCATTTTCCTTTCACTCCCCTGTGGTGCCCCCCACACACATGTACCGCTCCACTCTGGGTACATGCATTTGTGTTTTCTGTGGGGATTTTGTGTGTGTGTTTTTGTGTATGTGTGTGCACGTGCGTGTGTGTGTGTGTGCTCCTGAAGCCCTGCTGCTGTCTGCACCCCCGACAGTGCCCAGCTTCTGCTGCACGGTGGGGGTGGACTGGAAGTCTCTGACCACACCGGCCTGCCTGCCCCTCACCACCGACTACTTCCCGGACCGCCAGACGCTGCAGAACGACTACACTGAAGGCTGCTATGACCTGCTGCCGCACAGCGACCTGGAGAGGTAGATCACACCCTACCCTCAGTGGTCCAACCACACAGGGACTTACGGGGGAGCCGTATTTCATTGCGCTGGGTGGGGGGTGGTGGGGAGTGGGGTTACGGTGCGGTGACAGTCCCCTGAACCGGCTCTGCAACCACTGATGAGCATAGGTACATCATCATGTCCACACAACGATGGGACTTACCGCCTCTAATAAAAAACAATGCAACAGAAAATATTAGGGCTGCAACTAACGATTATTTTAATTATCGATTCATCTGTTGATTATTAATGTGGATGAATCTACGTTACCCACACTTGTTAATGGGTCCATTTTTTATAAATATATCGCTTTGTCTTTATCGCTATTTTGATTAGTATTTAGTGGTCGGCTCACCCAGCATTTCCTACTTTCGGTTTCACGGACGCTGCCCAGATGTCATGGGAATAACGCCGCCGGATCGCCATTTATGGTCGGAACTACGACGGTATCTGATTGTCTTTGAACCTCCAACTTTCATTCTTGATCAATGAAAACATTCTTGGCAAATGTTTTCGCTTTTGTCCGTCTTGCGCCGGTCCAAGAATTACACCGTGTGCGCAGAGGCTCATGGGAAATGTAGTGTGAAAACACTTCGCTTTCCAAAACTCCTCGTTGTCCCTTTAAACGATTAATCGTTTAGTTGTTTGGTCAATGACATGTTAAAAAATGTTGAAAAATGTCAATCAGTGTTTCCCAAACCACCAGATGACGTCCTCAAATGTCTTGTTTTGTCCACAAACCAAAGAGAGACTCAGTTTATTGTCATAAAGGAACAAAGAAACCAGAAATATTCACATTTAAAAAGCTGAAATCAGAGAATTTTGACTTTTTTTTCTGAAACTACTCAAACGATTATTTGATTATTAAAATAGTTGATGAAAAATATCAATAAAAACGTGTGTTTACCTTTGTAAACTGCCCACAAACCGTCCATAGACTCCTCTGCCTCCTTATTGCTATATTATTAGTTTAGTTATCCTTTTGTTTACTTTTTTTACTTTTTCCTGCTTTCCTGTTGCGTAACCAGAGGTGGGTAGTAACGCGCTACATTTACTCCGTTACATTTACTTGAGTAACTTTTTGGATAAATTGTACTTCTAAGAGTAGTTTCAATGGAGCATACTTGTTACTTTTACTTGAGTATATTTCTTAAGAAGAAGCGGTACTTTTACTCCGTTACATTGAGCTTCATTCCGGTCGCTACTCGCTACTTTTTCTTATCGATCTAATGTGAAAATTGTTTTATTTTAATGAGGTACTTCTGAGCCTCTGTCACATGACTGCGTGTCACCAATCAGATGTAGCCACTCGCGACGTTTGCCTCCGTTTAACCAATCAGACAGAGCCAGGCAGTCACATGACCACACACAAAATCTCTGCGGTAAACAGGACGGCCACTCCACCTCAAATTTGAGAAACTGCGGCTACTAAATGATTAGGATGACGTCAGCCCTGGTATGTCGTGGATAATGTCCGTCAAGGCAAAGATATTCAATATAACCCATCTTTGGTGAAGGTTTTCAGTCATCCAGGTCATCTTATTTTTCTTCCTCCCCAGGAAGTTTAAACCCCATACACACCTGGAGACATGTGACTCCTAGTCACATGACCACCCCTCCAGTTTCGGGGGTGTGGTCATGTGACTCGAGTCTTGGGGGTGTGGTCATGTGACTTTGGTTTCACTAGAAACCAATCATAGGACCACCCACTCTGGGTTTAAATACCTGGTTCTGGCATTAGTCTCAGACAGTTCACAGACCTATGTAAGTTATTGTGGCTGAATTTGTCTTAATTTATGTTACTTTGTAAAAAAAAAAAAAAAAGTCATTTAGGCTATTGTCTTAGTTAAATGTTGTTCTTTGGCAATATCTGGATTTTTTCATTGCTATTATATTTTTGTGTATTTGATTAGGCCTACATTTACGCACTGATCATTAAACAAACAAATCAGAGGTTACTCAGCAGTTACTCAGTACTTGAGTAGCTTTTTCACCAAGTACTTTCTACTCTTACTCAAGTAAATATTTGAATGGCTACTTTTTACTTTTACTTGAGTAATATTATTCTAAAGTAACTATACTCTATACTATACTTGAGTACAATTTTTGGCTACTCTACCCACCTCTGTGCGTAACCAATCAAATCAACCAACATAGGCATCACTCTCTCACACATCGCATCACTTTTGTGTCGTTTGTCTTCTGTCCAAGGACACCTGTCTTTACTGTCCTTGCATACTATCACCAATATACAGTACTCCCCCTAAATGTCTCAAAGTCGGATTAGGTAAAGGTAAGGTAAAGGTAAGGTAAAGGTACTTTATTAGTCACATATACAGCTAGTACAGTGAAATTCTTTCTCTGCATTTAACCCATCCCTGAGGAGCAGTGGGCAGCCGCGGTGCAGCGCCCGGGGACCAACTCCAGATTATGAGCCAGTGCCTTTGGTCAGGGGCGCTGACTGGACTGGATTATCACTTACTGCTGTTTGTGTCAGGAGTTCTCTGGACCAAAGTTAACCCACCGTGTTTTTTTCTTCCTCAGACGTGAAGATGAGGCACCGGTGATGAGTGCGTCTCAGGTCTTTGAGGAGTTCATCTGTCAGAGGTTGATGCAGGGCTACCAGATCATTGTCCAGTCAAATAACAGGAAGCCACAGCCTGCTGTCGCCACGCCGCTCGGCAGCAGTCCTCTTTACTCCAGAGGTAACGGACAGCTTCTTTTGGATTCACATGTAATGCATCAACAGGCCCAATGAAAAGGCTTCATACTGAAACACCATTGTGATACACTCATATCAAACATATCAAACAGAGGGAATTAAAAATAAAGATTCGGCTCTACTAAAAGTATATTCTCCTCTCCTGCAATTGAACTAAATAAAGGGTTCACTCACAAGTGGAGGACAAACAGTAGCTGGACCCAGAGACAGACAGAGCCTGAAGCTGTGCTCTGTGTCTGAGTGATAATGTTAAGTTAAGTTAAGATTCCTTTATTTGTCCCACAGTGGGGAAATTTACATTTGTGCAGCAGCAGCAACAAACAGCAACATGATAAAAGAGAAAAAACAGTGAGTCTTTATGTTAGGTAATGTTGTCAGATGATTTGAACCCACAGGCTTAATGGACCACATTTAAGACACTGCTTTGTATATGTGTTCTATTGTCATGAACAACCAAATACGTCATTGAGATAAGTTTCATTTTGAATTCAGCTGTATTAGAGTACATACACAACCACAAAGTTTGGACACACCTTCTCATTCAGTGGTTTTTATTTATTTTTTGTCACATTCTACATTGTAGATTCATACTGAAGACATCAAAGGTATGAAGGAACACATGTGGAATTATGTAGTGTTCATTTAAACAAAAGTGTTATCTGTCACCAACTGAGATGGTTTGGGATGAGTTAGACCAAGTGAAGGCAGAACAGCAACAAGTGCTCAGCTCCTCTTGGAACTCCTTCAAGACTGTTGGAAAACTGTTCCAGGTGACGACCTCATGAAGCTGATGAGAGAAGGTCAAGAGTCTGCAAAGCTGTCATCAAAGCAAAATACTAGATGCTTTGAAGAATCTTAAATATAATACTACATAATTCCATATGTGTTACATCATAGTTTTGATGTCTTCAGTGTGAATCTACAATGTAGAAAGTGATAAAAAAAATAAAGAAAAAACACTTGTGTCCAAACCTTTGACTGGTAGTGTATACCTGGTTTTGATCTGCTTTAGTTTTGATATAGTCACCTCGCAGTCTACCTAGCTGCCCGTTCTTTCTCTTCTTGTGTTATCAGGTCTGGTCTCTTTACGCCGGGCAGAGGAGGAGGAGACAGTTTTTTGGCTCAGTATGGGCCGCACCTTCCACAAAGTTTGTCTCAAGGACAAAATCATCACCGTCACTCGCTACCTGCCAAAGTGAGTGCACCTGACAATAAACACTGCAGTCATTCAAGGTTCATGCCTTCCTGGTTGGTGATGTGTGTGTGTGTTGTAGGTACCCGTATGAGTCTGCCCAGATCCAGTACAGCTACAGCCTGTGTCCTCCACACTCTGATGCTCAGTTCGTGTCCTGCTGGGTGGAGTTCGGCCATGAGAGACTGGAGGAGTACAAGTGGAACTACCTGGACCAGTACATCTGCTCTGCTGGCTCCGAGGACTTCAGGTGCACACATTTGCACATATACACAAAAAACACACATGTGCACACTCAGGAATCCTCCAGCAGCCTTTTGTACCATCTATACAGTGAAGTATGTTAGTACACCGCCACGGTCTTCCTCTCTTCTGCGTCCACAGTTTGATCGACTCTCTGAAGTTCTGGAGGACTCGCTTCCTCCTGCTGCCGGCCGGAGGGGCTCGGCGAGTGGCGGACGGGGAGGGCCACTGGGATGTTTACGGAGAGGGAGCAGGCGCAGGGGGGGGCGGCAGCGGGGACTGGGTACTGCTGGACGGCTTCATCCGCTTCCTGGAGGGTCTCAACCGCATTCGGAGACGCCACCGCTCAGACAGACTGATCAGAGTGAGGCTCTTCTAGTTTCACTTATGTGTTATATATGATTTATGTATACCATTGACCCATTATATATAGGAGTCAATGAGTTGATACATGTAGCAGGATGGTAACAATCAGTCCCATGGTGATAATTAACCTATACATCCACTGTGACCTGGGCTTTGTAGCTCTTTACACTGAATAGAATAGAAATCCTTTATTGTCATTGTACAGTGACGCACAACAACATTTTTAATTGCTAATAAGTTAAAGATAAAAGTAATATAGAAATATCAAAAGTAAATAAACAAATATACAAAAGTAAGTCTAAACTATACTACACCTGACTGACCATAAGCGTTTTTGGAGAAAGACTTTGCAGAAACAAAGAATCATAGGTTCACTTACTTTAAAGGATTTTGCAGCTGCAAAAAGTCCCACTACTGCATGTCTTGGTTGTAATGAGTATTACAGAATCACAGGACGCCATGTTTCTTTTGCCTTCAGGGCTTCTTCAGGTTTTGTGTGTGTGACTTAATTTCCCAAATAAGATGAATTCTTATCAGTCAATTTTGATAAATTTTGATTTGGGCTTTGAAGTGTCAACAAAGATCAGCAACCTGTCTGTTCCAGGAGAGGAAAGTAATCACTTCCCTTAGGAGCTGAAACCAAGTTCATGTTTTATATTGCAATATGCTACATTCTGCTTGTATGTATCAAATCAAACTTTATTTACAAAGCACATTTCATGCACAAGGCTTTACAACAATTAGACGTGCCAGTATAAAAATAGACTATGAGTTGCAATAATAGTGCAATCAAAGAAGTGCACAAGCGTACAGATGAAAACCATATCACATTCACCTATTTCTACATAGACAGTGTCGTGGAAATTCTTAGCCGTTTGCTGTTGGTGAATAATGAAATAGAGACTTCGCCGGCCGACATGAATTTATGTTGTTGCAAGGAAAGGTCAGTTCTACCCGAGTGGGTGATGGTAAAGAAAAGACAAAGACAATGGGAAAACCTAAACATTTATAGCTGAGGGAAGGTCCACTTCTGGGGGTGTGTTTGCGTCCTTTGGCCATCCCCTTCCCTGATTGTGTTTTCACACCTTCACCTTTGAAGGTATCATCACCGGTCTCCTGAGGTATGGAGTTAAGAGATACAATTTAAAATACAAAGGGGTTTGAGTGTGAATTAGGAAGTGGGAAGTTGGGCATCACAGATGGTTAAGTGTAAAGGAACTTGAATTTACAATTGCAGAAGGAAGTTTGGGAAAGTAGGGTGTAGGAACGTCTCAAGTGATTAAAACAAAGGAATGTTAAGATTTACCATTACAACAGTCAAAATGCACATGTGTACACACCCACACACACAACTTAACCAAACGCTGTTGTAAAAAGAAAAGTTTTAAATTGTTTTTAAAAGCGGTCAGTGATGCTACATCTCTTACTCATATATCTTATATGTATAATATTAACTTCACTACATTTATCTCTCAGCATCAGTTACTTGTTACCTTGCACATTATGATTGATTGAAAGACAAAAAACATATGAACCGCACAAAGGGTTGAATGTAAAATGTGATAAAGTAAAATTACTTTTGAATGGAACTACCAGTCATAAACCGACCTCCTACAACATTAAATTCCATCAGGAATCAATCCAACAAGAAGATACATAAGAAGAGAGCATGAACAGAGCCATATCTTTAGATACCTTTCTAGTACTTACAGTTCCATATGCTGATAATACACTAGTGAACTTTAGTTGTGTTCTTGCCTCAGGGCATCAATACTTTTACTAGATGGAGGATTTTCAGAACTTCTTTCAACATGGCTCTCTGTATATACTAGTACTGTTTTTCAAAAACTCTGGTAAAACATTGCAAATGAAAATGGATCTTCTTGCTGTCTGAGTTGAGAACTGTGTGTGAAGACAGTGTCAGCATATATAAACTTTTACCCTATATTAAGATGCTAACATGTATTTCTCACACAGCAGAAGGGCACTCCGATGAAGGGCCTGCAGGTGACAAGTCCCCTCCCTCCGTATCCCTCCGAGCCAGTGGCGCCCCCGCAAGGCAAGAAAGGCACGTCTGCGTTATCGGCCCTGCTGGAGATGGAGCAGAATCAGAAGTGAGCGTCCCCCAGGGCCCACAGGCCGACGTCTTTACATCTGGTTAGTACTTGTTGTTCTTCACCGAGTTGTTCCTGCTTCCTGTCAGGACGCTGGAGGAGCAGCAGCAGCAACAGCAGGCCAAGCCCTCAGCCGCCGTCAGTGAACCCTCCAACATCACCACAGCTCCCACATACGTAGACAGCCCCCGCAAGGTGAGCATGTTACCTGAGCATGTAGATCAGAATAAGTTGCTCAGCTTCAGCCGTTTAGCTTCTGCAGACATATAATCATCAGCTCCCGATACTTTGATGAAAATGATTGTTCCTTGCTGGTGCTTCAGTTTGGGGCCTTTGCTGTTGTTTTTCTCCTGTCATCTGCCTCTCTCTCCCATGCCTTTGTTCTGTTTTCTGTTCCTGCTGCTGGGCTTTGGGTGTTTGATCCTGGGTTATGTTCTCCATGTGCGCTGACAGGACGCTGCCTTTATTTTGGATTTTATACGTAGCCCACGTTCCTCCTACATCTATCACTCTCAGGTCAGTGATGAGGGCTGTGGGCATCGCTCAGGCTGTATGTGTGTGTGTGTTTTTTTTTTGTTTTTTTTAGAAATGTGTTTATTGATTTTTAAGAGTAAAATAAAGAAAAGAGAGAGAAATACATAGAAAAAAATAACTCATGCAACAACATGCAGAACACAGCACATCTTGGATTACAATGATATTTCATGGTCATTATAAGATGAGTACTATAAACAAAAACATGTAAGAGTCACAGTTCTGCGTTTAATTCAGAATTCTGATTTAAAAAGTCAGAAATCTGAGTTTAAAATCAAAATTTTAATTAAAAAAAGTCAGAATTCTGAGTTTAAAGTCAGAACTCACTTTTTTTCCCACAGTGGCCCTGATCCTATTCCGTATCTATCTTTATTGTATAATCTCAGTTTCTCCAGATGTAAAGTGTTTGACAATTCTCCCAACCATAAATTCTATGTAGGCACAGAGTCCATTGTACACACACGGAAAATCAGTTTTTTTTGCAATCATCATCTCAAATTGAATTGCTCTTCTTCCAAATTTATTGACAGAAGAAAGGACCTGTGTGTGTGTTTTGGCGTGTGTGCTTTCGTGTCATCACGTGTTGACTTTTTACTCTGCATGAGCATGCTGTGCAGAAACACTCTGGGGGTCTTGCGGTGCTGCTTCTCCATTTTTTTATGTGTCTTGAGTTTGTAGTTTGTGCTGTTGTGCCTGCACACCAGGATCACACGTCAGCCATGATCATGTCTCTGTGATTATGATTCAAGCTGAAACATTTTAGCACACTGGTTACAGCTCTACCTCAAAACTGCTCAAGTTGTGCACCGCTGAATTAGTGAAGTGTATCTGAATTGTGCAGTTGCCGGTTGAAGCCAACGAAGCTGCAGATAAAGGAGTCCAGTCTGGAGCGAGTGGTGGAGCAGCAGCAGCGCAGCCTGCAGGAGAGTCTGTAGCCAGCAGCAGCACAGACACCAGGTGAGCTCCTATTATGCAGTGATGCTCTGATGCTCAGAAATACATATCTCAGATTTGCAACATCTCTCAACCCTAACCCTTTCAGTGGTCTCTTACTCTGGTTCAGTAGCTCCACTGTCATGACCTCCATCATATTCAACTTTATTCAGATGCACCTGTATATAAAAAATGGTGATTTCCAGTTTGTGTAGTGATGGTTTGCACTGATCATCTGTCCACAGCGGGCTGTCTGCAGCAGGAGTCCTCTCTCTGTCCTCTTCCTCGACTCCCCATGAGCTGCTGGAGGCCATCAAACACCCCACGTGAGATTTGTGTTCTGTCTTTTTCAGTCCCAATGCTGATACCTGGGCTTAGTGTATCAGCCGATGCCCGATACCAATCTGATACTTTTGAATTAATAAACTGTACATCACACCATGTGGAAGACAGTGAAGGCATCAGACCTGACTTTAACATTACTAAAATGTTATTACTCTGTCTTTGTGCTACTAATGTGTGATGTAGCATGTGTCACAAACATAGAATTGAAGTAAATAGATCGCCGTCATGAATCAGCCCCATTATTTGATACCCGATCTAGCTATTTAGTCGATATATCTGGGCCGATATCCGATTGAAATATTGAGTGTGTGCATCCCTACAAAAAACACAAACTCCTCTCATGTGGTTACTGTTACTGTCATCAGTGTGCAGTTATAAAACAACACAGATTATATTTCTCCTTCCATTCCACTTATCAGGTCTCATAGCGGCAGGTGAAGCAAACTAGTCCAGTCCTAGTTCTTTCACCTTAAAGCTCATGACTAAGAACAAAACACAGCTTGTAAATCACAGCCTCCTCTTCACCGCAGCAGGAAGGTGTCTGCTGACTGATACTGATAACAGATGTAGAGATAAAGATAAAGACTACTTGAAAGACAGAAAGGTAAATGAATAACTGGGTTGCAACAGCTGTAGCTGGTAGCTCTGGGTTATTAAAAGTGTCAACGAAAGGAAAACCTTTTTTTTTTTTTAATTCTTGAAAGGATTACGAAGTGGAATAATATACTGATGGAGGGAGACACAGATATTTAGATTTCTTTATCCACACGTGCTTTTTCTTTTCATGTCATTAAACTGACTCTTTTTTTTCTCTTTTTTTTTCTTTTTTTAAAAATACATTCAATATTTTATTTATTCATATCCTAAATATCAATAGAAGTACTTGCTTTCTGGTGGCTCATTTTACTGTGGATCATTAAAGGGATAGTTTGGGCTTTTTAATATGAGGCTGTGTGAGGTCACATAAAGATAGACAGTGCCCTCTGTGGGTGTGCTAGTACCTAGGGATATGGTAGTTCAGCAGTGGTGTCACTGTCAGTCGTCCTACGTGGGAACACACTGATAAGAACCTCCTGTAGGTAATGGGCTGACTACATGACTACCTCACACAACCCCACAGTAAAAACCCAAACTAGCCCTTTGATGACGAAGGACAAACCTATGAGAAGTGATGCAGCTTGTGTTTGGAGGACAGTTGCCAGGTAACAGTGTGTCTGTGTGCTGTGGTGTTACAGGACAGGCGTACAGCTGCTGCCGGAGCAGAAGGGTCTGCCCTTCAACTGCTTCATCAGCGCCGAGGTTGTCCATTGGCTGGTCAACAGCGTGGAGGGAGTGGCCACACAGGGCATGGCTGTGGATATTATGCAGGTAAGAGCCGTCTGTCCAAATGATGAATAATATCTTAAGATCAAGAGAAGATGTGAAGATAGGCCATAAACGCAAATCTGCTTGTTTCCTTATTGACAGTCTTTATACTAAGATAAGCCTGTTTGGTTGGTTTGTGCAGAAAATGCTGGATGAAGGTTTGGTGGCACATGCTTCTGGAGATGCCATGCGTACTTTCGTCTACGGGTTCTACTTCTACAGGATAGTAGGAGAGAAGGATGGTGAGTGGACAGAACACAGAGCTCTTCAGCTCTGCCCTGGGTTTGTTCACTGTACAACTTGTATCAGTACACAGCTGGGAAAATAAGGATTGAATGCATCAACATTTTTCTCATTTGATGGGGCTGTTGACATGAAATTTTCACCAGATGTCGGTAACAACCCAAGTAATCCACACATACAAAGAAATCTCAAAACATATCCGCCATAAATGACGTGTAATGAGGTGAAATGACACAGAATAAGTATTGTCATTGAGGTGCAGAAAGGAATCTGTCAGTGTTTAGAAAGTCCTCCTATCTTCTATCAGCTGCTTTAGTCCCGTTTCATGCCTATAGAAAAGTTTCTCATCAACAAGGTGTCACACAAGAAGCATCTCATGATGGGTAAGAGCAAAGAGCTCGCTCAACACCTTCACAACCTTATGTTGAAAAACACACTGATGCTGTTGGTTACAGACATGTTTCCAAAGGGAAAAGAACAAGAACCAACCACGAGTCCAAAGAGCCAAGGAACACTTATAGAGCTTTAGACAGACCAGGAATTAGCAGACAAGGCAAGTTTATTTGTATAGCCTGTTTTTACAGTTTGTCTCAACGATCTTTACACAGCATCATAACAACATCCTCTGTCTTTAGGCTACGTTTACACGGAAATGTTCGGAACAGAAAACGCGTGGCATTGCGTTCCCACTTTTTATTTCGCGTTTAGACGAGCGTTTTTGGGGAGGACATCTGCGTGCATACGGTGGCGCAAAAGTCTGTGGAATTCAGTGTTGTACTGTATGCACGCCAGGCGCCTAGGTGGCAGTGTGCCAACACACAACACCACCAAGTCTGCACGCCTGTGTACAACCCAGAATTTCTTGGCATTTTGGCAAATGTTTTTGCTTTCGTCCTTCTTGCACTGGTCCAAGAATTTCACCGTGCGCACGGAGGCTCATGGGAAATATAGTGTGAAAACTTCCAAAACTCCTTTCCCTTTAAAAAAAAAAGACACGAAACGCTCACCATGCAAGACTGTTGATGCGTACAATCCCTGCTGTATCTCCTGCATGTGTGTCTGAGCTTTAGAGAGTGTGGTATTCTGTGTCTCCTCCAGGCCAGACCTCTCAGCTCCCCCCGACAGCCCCTGGAGGCTGGTCCGCCGCCGCCTTGGAGGACTTCGCCCTGTTCCAGAGGAAGTGGTTCGAGGTGGCCTTCGTCCTGGAGGAGCGGCGACCCTGCGACCTCCCGGCCTTCCTCCTGCCCTGGCTGCCCAGTCGGCCGGCCTCCTACGCAAGTAGGCACAGCTCCTTCAGCCGCAGCTTTGGAGGACGCAGCCAAGCCGCCGCACTGCTAGGTACACCCAGCCCGATCCTCCCAGCCCAGCCCACACTGTGAAGGAGACGTGGCCCGCTCCTTTGGCCCAGACTGATGCAGATCGCACTCAAGTCCACTTCAGAGAGTCTGAGTCCAGTATTTATGTCTCTATGAGGGAGCTTGGTTGTCCAAAAATCCACCAGAAGTCCAATTGGCTCCTCTACTGCTGCTGCAGATTATCTCTGCTTACATCACGGCAGTATCCCACACCACGTGACTCAGAGCGACAGCCTGAGCTCAACCCTCATGATTTCATAGCACATTCATCCACATCTGCTGAGGCTCATTGTATCTGGTTTGTCACAACTTTCTCCAGAGAAAATACCTGGATGTGTTTAGAGGCAGCAGCTCAGTGCAGTGACAGTGGTGTATGCACACACTATTGGACCCTGTAGTGAGCATACTGCTGAATGACAGCACTATGACACACAGGGCAAGGAGGAAGAGAAACCGCCTGTTAGAATGAAGAGTAGTAAAATCAATGTATATAAGCAGCTTCTTCATTTAACAAAATAAGTAGATTCATTTACAGCTTCAGTAGATTTCCTGCACTAGTTAACCTTCACACACTGGCTGAAATATAAAAATATATACATGTCTGGATAGTTAGAAGTTCAGGAGGAAGCACAGAGACAGGTGAGAGGATGTTTGTCCTGAGGCAGATTGCATAGGATTTCAAATGTCTGTGAAGGTTCTCAGTCATCATTGTCATTAAAGGATAATTGCCATTTTTTACAATCTGGACCTTATTTCTAGCCTAAAATACGATCATTTACTCACCCAGATAACTTTGGTGTCATTACAAGTCATTTCGACGAAATTAGATCCAGCCGAGAGCCGCGTATATCCGTATAATGTGAGTCTACAGGGCAGCGGAATGCAGCCTCTAAATAACACATTATCTGCAGAGGAACTCGCTCATTTCACCAATATTTTGTTATGATATGCTAGTGTTATTTAGAGGCTGCATTCCGCTGCCCTGTAGACTCACATTATGTGGATATACGCGGCTCTCTCATGTTTGATAGATCCTAATGTCTCTGTGTTGTAGACAGCCTCAGCTGGAGGTGACATGTTTCAGCTTCTCTGTGCCTTTCTTGTTTATGTGAGTTGTCAGGGTGCAAACATTCAAGGACTCAAGGATGAATTAGATTAGATGATTTAGAATGTACTGGGAAAAGGTCAAAGGTCACTGTGGTCTAACAAAACATGTTTTGGAGAGGTTGTGTGAGAAGCAGAGGTGCAGAGGTGCAGCACTACAGAGTGCTTCTGTAGGTTTGGAGTCATTTGTCTTACAGCTTCTGAGCAGGTTCAATTAAAACCAGTTCAAGAGCAAACCAGACACACTGAGCCTCACGTGGTTTTAACACCACACACTACACTGTCACCATCGCCACAGAACTCACCTACGTAACATGTAATGACATCATCTTCATTACTGTCCATTTCCTTCATCGTCATCTTTTTGCTGTGACATACTGGACTCTGGCTGTCATGACAGTGGACTGTAGATCTGCAGTGAACAGCTGGCGCTGTGTTTCCAGATGTGTAGAGCATGCAGAGTGTCTGTAGCTGTAGTCGCACCAATCCACCCACAGTGACGTCAGTCCCATTGACCCGATCAAATTCCTTCACCTCCACCGTCAAATCAGTGCATGCAGTGTGGTGAGTGTGTAGCAGTAGTTTGTGTGCATGCTGTGGTGTTAGCGGCTGTGGTTCAGTAGTGCTGTGGTGTGCACCGTTCTCACCTCTCTGCCTCCGCTGCCTCGGCAACAGGAAGCACCGTCACAACAGCCTGTTGGGACGGTGTTTCAGCTTCAGCTTGGTCATCGCTTCAACAACTGCTGGAAGCTTCTTTTGTCACTCAGCTTCTTTCTAAACAGCTTCTTTCTAAACAGCTGCACCTTTAAAACAAACGCCTCAATGCCTCGGTCTGGAGATGCAACTTCATATAAAATCAGTTCAATTCATATACACATTATTGAATATCATAGGGAAGCCGGTGTAAAGTCAAAGTCAAAAGTACTTTATTCTTCCGTTAGGAACTTCTTTGCGGAAGGACATCAAAAGTGCAGGAGCAGCAATACAATGATCTACACATACCGAACACAATAATATCACACACATACCACACATAAGTACAAGTACTCGCAACAAAGGTTAAAAAAGGCACATGCAAAGATAAAATTTGTTAAAAACAGGTTAATTAAAAAAGAAAAAGTTATGGTGGGAGTTAGCTGTTGAGAAGTCGGATTGAGGTAAGCAGTGGTTCATTTGTATTTAAAGGGACAGGCACTGAAACCAGCCGTTTTGAACAGGGCTGTTTTGAGAGGATGAAAAAGAGCTGTGATGTTTGATCCTTGGGGTGATTTGACCAAAGCATGTCACAGACATGTCTTTAAGACACCTGGGGACTACTTTAATTTGTGGAAAAGGGGCATATTATGTCTCCGTTAAAACAGATAAATAAGAGGATTGGAAAACCCTATAAGTAAAATCTAATCAAAAGCCGATCAAAAAAATTATGTCTTGTTTGCTTTTAAAAAGTTTGTCTATGTTAGGGGGCGTGGCCTTTCCAAATTATAATTTTGTGTGAATTTTACACCTAGCTTCCTGTCGGAGCATCGTGATGATGATCATGATGATGATAGGTTAAACTATTCAAGCTAAGATGACTTTTAAAAATAGGTTTTGTGTAATTTTCACCACCTAGTGGAATTTCACTCAATTCTGAATAGAGTCAGTGTGTTGACAAACCGCTGGTCCAGGTTGATGCTGGTTGAAAGTTTGAACCTTTGCTCTTTCACGTTGTGAATCAGACTCAACAACTTTTAGAGATCAATGAAATCAATATTTCAACAAGTCAAACAATCTCTCCATCCAGCGCTCACCACCTCATCTCTAACTCTTCTGTCTGCCCGTCACATCTCCATCCATCTGTCCATCCATCCATCCCTCATTGTTTTTGCTTTCCTGGCCTCCTGTCTTCTGTGTCTCCACCCCCCCACCCCCACCCCCCTCTGTCCTACAGCTGCTACAGTCCCGGAGCAGAAGACGGTCACTCTGGACGTGGATGTTAACAACCGTAGTGACCGAACCGAATGGTGCAGCTGTTATTACCATGGAAACTTCTCCCTCAACACTGCCTTTGAGATCAAGCTGCACTGGATGGCCGTCACTGCTGCGGTGCTCTTTGAGATGGTAACTTCCTCTGCAGTCGTCACACAGTAGTGTATGGAACTGTACACACACCTCTCAGAATCTGCAACACAGGAAACACATGCTTTTGCGTGGACACAGTTTTGGCTGGCTGGTGGTCAGTGGGACGGGGAGGTCTGAGGAAATGAAAGATGGATTCTGAGAAGTATCAGCAAATCCTAGATGTTAAATTTAAAGAATCAGTGACGACAAAAAAGTGGAAAAGGCTGAATGTGACACAAAGAGACCAGTCCCAAGTATTCACAGCTAACCAGATTAGGATGACAGAAAAAACCCCGGTATTGAATCTTTGCTGCTTTCACTCTACTAAGATTTTATTTTGATTAAAAAAACCACAGTTCACACAAAATGAGGAAGAATATTGCTGAAAGGCAAAATGAGGAAATGTTGATCAGTAAGAAGTGAGACAGTGGCTCTGCTCTGATGGTGCATCAGTGTTTAAACATCAGAGGTGTGGCACTGCTTTTTCAGTTAGAGAAGCAACAAACTACATGGAAACATTTGGCTAATGTTAGTTTTACATTACACTGCATATCTGTGCAAACATCTAAGTGATGATGGTCAGAATGGCTGAGGTTCATTTGATGTTCCTGAAGTCTCAGACTGAGTCCTGTGTTTTCACCTGTAGAGCAGCAAAGGAAGATAAATGTTCCTCCTCAGAGAGAACAATACAGATGTTCATTACAAATGTTTTACTTACGTTGACAACACAACCTGTGATTCTGACAGCACTGAATTGAAGGCACGGGCCGGTATGAGATTCTGATGGTATGATAACCTGAAGCAAAAATATCACGGTTTCACAGTGTTGCAATTACAGCTCCAAAATGTGTTATTTTGAAAGGTTTGGGGTAAAAACAAAAACAAACAAACAAAAATAGAGGATATATAGAATATTTAGTACATTGGTAAATGTATTTATTTATTTATTTGAATGGGACAATGCACATTAATGGACATAACATGTAAGTAGTCCACAGGTAGGGGGACCATAAGAGTTTCGTTTTGGGAAATAAAGTGCATAAGTGCTGGGTTAAAGTGACGAGTAAATTTGTAACAACTTAAAATAAATGATAAAATAATAATACAATATATAATTGTATTCTTAATAAAATTCAAATAAATGCAGCCAAAACAGCTCATACCACAGGGATGTTATGAGGGAAGATTTTAGGGGTTTTGAAATGGTACCTTGAACTCTGTAACCGGCCTGTGCCTGCTGAATTCTTAAACTTAGCTGACCAGGCTATGCTACGTTAAACTGTGCAGTGATGGACTTACTTTTCCAATAATCAAACCAGTAAAAGAGAATGTATCTCTCTTTATCAACTTTTCTCTCAAGACAATAAATCATTTGAAGCTCCAACCACTCAGATAAAATCCAAGGTCAGTAACCACACAGAACACAAAGTGACAGATAATAGAAAAAGGAGAAGGAGTGACTGTGTCTGTCACCGTGTGAACTTGTGAATTTTCCATTGAAGTGAAGTTGTAATCTGTGTTGTGTCAGGTCCAGGGCTGGCACAGGAAAGCTGCCTCCTGTGGCTTCCTGCTGGTTCCTGTGCTGGAGGTTCCCTTTGCTCAGACCTCGTACCTGTATGGAGACCCGCTGAGAGCCCAGCTCTTCATCGCCCTCAACATCCAGTGTCTGCTGAAGAGCGGCAAGGACAACCTGTTTGAAGGTAGAGAGGCTCCGCCCGTCAGGATGTGTTTGTGTGATTGACGTGTGCTGTTGACCAACATCTGTCCGCTGTCCGTTCTCCAACAGGGTACGAACCTGAGACGTACTGGGACAGGATGCAGCTGTTCCAGGAGGCCATACTCTACAGGTGGTTGCTCTCACTGTGACATCATACCAGTGTCTCCCTCCTGTTTACTGGGATGTCACAATGACTATGTTTATCATTCAAAGAACAGTCTAATAAGAGCAGAGTTATTTTCATGTTTCTCCCATTCACAGAGCCAAATAGACACAAACTGACATTTAATCCTCATAAACATAACCTGTCTCAGGTCAGTTAGGATCAGTGCTTCATTATATGACGTCAAACATCAGAATGATAGAAGAGAAAGTGTTGGTCAGAGGTTTACATGGAGTTTGTTGGTAAGCCAGTGAATGTAAATGTCTGGAGTTAGGGTATGTTCAAGTGAAACAGTCTGGAAACAAATGACTAGTCTTGTCACCCACAACATTGATGAAGAGCTCACAGACTTAACATACATGACATAACATGAAATCTGTGGAGGAGTTGTAAACATCAGGGCCGTATTTATCAAGGGCCGAGTCATTTTAGTGCTGAGTGCTGAGAATTAGTGGAATTTAATCCCATTCTCAAATTTAAGAATAAAAACTATTTATCAGCTTTCTCAAGTCCAAGAATCACTCTCCTCCTCCAGATGTTTAAAGGGATAGTTCAACATTTTTGGCAAATCGGCCCATTGCCATAATCCTTATAGTCATAGCAGTAGGTTAGTTACCTTTATTTGTCGGTGCAAGCTATTTTCAGAACGGCCGAGCTACGCTCAGAGCTAAGCTACCGAGGCTAATGGGATTTCTTGGTTTTCCTCATCAGACTCATCAAATACACAATCCAACAACTCCAAAACGCTCTGGTGGACAAGTTGTGACCTGCACATTCACCACGCTATGAGATAATAACGGAACATTAGGAGACTGAGTTGTTTTAGAGGTAAATACAGAGACTGCTTGCTGAAAAGCTGTCCCTGAAGCTGTTTTGCATGAATTTACCTCTAACATAACGTTCGGTTATTATCTCATAGCGTGGTGAATGTGCAGGTCCAGTAGTGTTGACTGTTAGGTCACTGTCAGGTCAGTGAGGGAGCACTGAGGGAACATGATTTTATTTTGGTTACACTCCCAGGTTTTATGGACCTTCGTGAGATTCCGCTGTTAGTCTGATTTTATTAGATTCCAGCTTTTGTTGATAACAGGTTAAGTTGTGCTGGACAGACAGTAGATGATGTAGCTGTTGGCATCAGCAGCTACAGATGCAGCGAAGTTGTACTTTTCCCTCCAGCTCTTTCAAAACCTGATCTTGAACTCAGGCCAGTGGTGCATTTGAGTGCCCCTGAAAAATTCACATTAACCACTTAAAAAACGTTCTTTATATCATGTCAAACGGAGCTGCACCTTAGATTTTTTGATTTATTTTATTTCTTATAATACATTTTTTAAACAAAATAAATTTTAGATATGTAGACAAATACAAATACGAATTACTTTATTAATCTCAAAGTGAAATTAATGTGTCTGTCAGCTCATCTACCATCTACATGGCACAAATGTTTCTTCAAACTAGATTTGTCTTCTGAATTTTCTGTTTTGCCAACATGTGTCAATGTTGTTTTTCTTTCAGGTTCGGCTTTGTGCACGACAAGTTCTCCGCTTCAGCCTTTAACTTCCCTGCTGAGAACAAGCCGCAGTATATTCATATCACAGGTTTGGTCAAACCTCTGTATTAAAACACATAAACTGCTGTTTCATGCGCTGTGAAGTGAACCCCCATCCTGCTTCTCCTCCGCCAGGCACCGTCTTCCTGCAGCTGCCTTACTCCAAGAGGAAGTACTCGAGCGGGCAGCAGCGGCGCCGCAGGAACTCCACCACCTCCAACAGCCACGGGCCGTTCGGCGGCGAGGAGCGGGCCGGTTACTACTGGGCCTACAACACCATGCTGACCAAAGCCTGGAGGACGGGCATGCTGGGAGACGAGAGGCTGGCCGACCGCCTGCTCAGAGACTTCAGCGACTTCTGCGCCAACAAAGACAACCGACTGCTGAACTTCTGGGACAGCTGCCAGGAGAAGATGAACGCCAGCGCCCCCTGACACCGCCACAGAGCAGCACCACCAGTATTTATCAACTTGATCCAACAACCAGGATTCTTGAGTATTCAAATCACCACACTGGATGGACAACAAGGAATCACAAGCTTTACTGAGAATATTATCACAGTGAAATGTTGCTGCTGTTCAGCTCTGAGTCCTAACACTGGCAAAAGACAGAAACTCAGATGAATCAGTCACCTCAGCACTTAATAAACTGTGAACTGAAAGCTTTTTCAAAAGCTTCTCACTGTCTCACTGTGTTTGCCACATTTCACCCCTCACCTGTTCTTCATGCAACATTTCTTTTCATATCTCCCTGCAGCAAGCTAACCTGACTGAAACACTGCTAGCTCAGCGCACTGAGCTCCAGTCTGTCCTCAGAAAGCTTCAGCGGAGCAGGTTCACCATCGGGATGAGGGAATAGTTGGTGTGAAATGTCAGGAGGAAGATGGGAATGATGAGTGGGGACAGATGAATGACGTGGGTTAAAGATGAAATAAGCTAGAATGAGTGAAACAGAAAAGTAGAAAAGGAAATCAAGGTTTTAGAAGTTAAATATGAATGAATTTTGACTGACACGTCTGAGTGCAGGCTTGAGGAGTGACTGATCTTTTCAGGTGTTTACATACTAAATACTTGATCTGCTTTTATTAATAATTGAAGGTAAAACTTTGAATGTGAAATCGGTGCCTTAAAGCAGAGATTCTCTCCATGTGTCCTGTTCATTGTTCCTCTGCACTGTATAAATAATAAAGACACCCACAGCATTCTGCCAAATATTCTTTTCTACACATGACAAACCAGTTAAACCAGACACACTAAACTTCCTCTTGATTCATTATAGCACAAGCACCTGACCTGGTGCAAGTAAACAGCTGAGCTCAGTCATTTCAGCACTCACAGGCCGTGTCAGCTGATGAGCTCCAGTTTGTGCTGCCAGTTAAAATAAGAAGCAACACTACAGCTGATGTGTTAACAGGCAGAGTGGAGGTCAGACACAGAAAGTTCACTTAACTCATTTGTTTTGCTGTAATCAAAAATCACCACTCTACACTCAATAATTTAAAACACAGTCATTGAAGAAATGCATTTAAAAAAAGAAAAAAAGAAAAACTGTGCAGCCACGACGCCCACACCTTAAATCTGACACTCATGCAACAAAAGAAAAGCATCTTGGACAATAAAGTACTGGATTGATTTTATACCAAAGGTTGAAGTGATTAGAATTGATTTGGTCAAAGGTCTGGTGACATCACAGGACTCATTCTAGAAGGTTTAGGTCAACCTCAACCTTCCAGAATGAGTCCGGTTGACTGTAGCATCAGAATGCTCTGTCCTGGTTCACTGCTGTAACTCAGGACACTGTACTGTGGTGGGTGTAGTGTTTGCTGTAACTTGGAGGAGACATGGAGGAGGAAGTGATTCTAGTTGGTCACCGCAGACGGTGATGTCATGGAAAACTCAGATGCTCTAACAGCATTTTAATTTTTCTGAGTACTAAGGACTGATTTGCTCTTTAACCTTTTCTTCTTCTCGTGATGACTGACGTGTGTTTCACAGAACGGCCCCATTTAAACGATACAATGACACAACACAGTTGCACTTCCCTTGTTTAATGAGTCCCTTTATAAAACAACACAATCACAGGAGTCATCGGGGCAAAGACACAGAAAACAGGACGACACACAGTGCTGATCTGACCCAGCACCTGCTCTGATTATGAACCAGTGTGATTCCCTTACATGAATATTCACATATATAATAAATGCTGTTGGCAGCACTGATCCCTTTAAAGTCCATTCTCATTTCCAGGTTTGTTTTGATCAATATAAACATTTGCTGCATTCATATTACATTGAGTTTGATCATAAAAAAAAGAAAATAGAAACATTTCTACATAAAAAGAAGTTCCCAGAATTCCCCTCTGCTCCCTGCACCACAGCACAGGCTTTAAAAAACTATGAAGCTCCAGTAAATTAGACTTTACTGTTTTTTTTTCTGCAGTAACATTCAAGGTTAAGTGCAAGGTTCACTTCTTTTTTTCCCTCTCTCTCTGTTTAAGTGCCATCAGTGCGTTGCAGCGACTCCTGTAACCACCGAGTCTGTGCGACTGTAAATGTAGTGGTTCATCAACATGTCCTCGTGTGAGAATAAAGTGCAATGACCCTTTAATGAAGCCCAGTTCAGTCTCTTGTCTCATCCAACAAACAAGCTGAAGCTGTTAAACACTGATTTAAAGAGGTCAATGCTTCTTTTTTGGTGTCTCTCCACACACTGTCAGCAGCAGCAGCAGCAGCAGTCAGTGAGGCAGAGGAGCAACACTTGCCTTTGTCATGTGGACTGATCCACAGCTGAGCTGCGTTCACCGTCCCTGCACAGCACACATGTAGTAAAACACATCTGAACTGATCCTGGAACTTGTTCATCATTTTCCAGGCGTCTATATAACTGCTGCATCACAACACAGTGATGCTTAATGTCAGGTCAGTGTCCAAACAACATAAGAGTTCAATAAAAACTGAAAACAGAGCAGCAGCAGACCTTTACCATTTGAGAGATAGAGCCAGTAAATATATATTTAAAAAAAAACAACTTCAGATATAATTGATTATCAGGACAGTTAATGATTGATTTTCTTTTTTTTATCTTAGTGTAAGATCTCAGCTTCTTCTTTTTACATAATGACATCACAGTGGGCTCTAGTCACCTGGATCTCAGAGGTCAGGGCCGCTGCTGCCTGTCAAACACTGGCTATAAATAAAATGGCTTTATATAATGAGCCTTCTGCCATCGGTTAAAGGCTTTCTACAAAATGATGGAAGATCAGCTCTGGGTTCCTGTAAGTTTAACAACGTCCCTCTGGTTTCCTGCTCAATCGTGGAATTCACCACAGCTGCTAAATCTGCAGCCGGCAAGCAGCCAATCAGGATCCTCCTGATGCTTCTCCCTGAAAAACTAAAAACTCATCTGAAGAAGAAAGAAAAGTGAAAGCTGCTCCTTCTCAACTGAAGAGGGAGGGTGGACCAGGGGGCTGTTAGTTGATTCTGGCATCATCACAGGCTGCTGGCACGCCCCCTACACACACACAGAGGGAAAAAGCAATCAGCTAAATCCGCTGATCAGGCAACTAAACAAACACACACACATCAGAGGAGCTGTACAACTCACGGTGTCTGATCCTGATTGGCCAGATGAGGATGGAGCAGAGGGCCAAGGCTGCCACCACGGCCACGCCCCCTGTCACTATGACCATAATGTAATGATAGAACCACACACAGGCCGGGCAACACATCACAGTGCTGAGAGAGAGAGAGAGAGAGATCAGACACGTCACAGTCTGGAGACACACTTGTGATTTTCAGTGGAGCATCACAGTTTTGACGTATCAGAACAGAGGTGTCAAACTTATTTGAGTTCAGGGGCAACATGAGTGCAACTTGACCTCCAGTGGGCCGGACCAGTAAAATAATAACTGTTTTGTGTAACATTTTAATAATTTATTCTGTTCTTATAAAACAAACTCCATGTACCGCTCAGGCAAATAATGCTTAATGTCATATGATTATACTTTGTACTTAAGATGGAATTTGAACTGTCTGGATAAAAATGTGTACATCAACAAATAACATAATAACCTATAAAAAAAAAACAAGAACTCTGAATTCTTCCCTTTGTTTTAGTGTAAAGAAGTACAAGTACATTATTAAGATATTTACAGTTAATGAACTATCCTTTTACAAAACATTATGAACAACTTGAAATTTCTTGATGTAATTCAGGCTTTGGGCTTAAAGGTTGAGTTTGGAGGTTTTTGCTCAAAAAGAGACGTTAAACTTAAATGAAATCCGTCTTAATCATCACCTATAGGATTCTAGTCCTGTCTGCAGCGCCCCCTCCCCCCGCCTGTATTTTGGTCTTTTGCTTTGTTTTGTTGTGCATGGGGATGCTTCTGGGTGGAGAGTCTGTGTTTTCTATCCAGCCAATGACAGAGCTCAGGTGAAGGTCCGTTCAGCTGAAGTAGGAGGGCTGCTAGCCTGCTAGCTGTCCCAGATGCTAGTGGGTGTTAGCAGCAAACACTCTATGTAAGTGATTGCTGTCGGAAGATATAACTATTTAAGACTTATATTAACACAAATATTCCGCTTACTTCTGCTTTAATCATGGTGATGCTCACTTGAATATACGTATATACTGTATATATGTGTGTGTGTGTGTGTGTGTGTGTGTGTGTGTGTACTAACTGGCAGGGATGCACAGCCTGAATGATCATCACAGCCGCTCCGTTGGCCAACTTATCAGTGAAGCTCATGGCTCCGTAGACAAACGCTCCACTTTGCTGCAGAGACAGAGATACACACAAAGAGGTGAGGACAGTGGACACACACCGTCAGTGAGGTTATATCACACATATGTACACACACACACACACACACACACACACACACACACATCTTACAGTCTGGTTGGAGATGAGCTCGGCGGTCATGGCCAGTGATATGACCAGGATGGTGGCCGAGCCGGCGCCCAGCAGCACGGCCGCCCCGTACACCTGCTGACCCATGTGGGGGTCCACCAGCACCCAGTAGGAGAAGGCCATGATCAGCAGCAGGCCCACGAAGTAGGTGAGCTGGACCGGGAGGAGGAGACACACACACAGTATGAGAGGTGCTGCATCACACTGAGAAGGTTTCATACTTTTCTACCCTGGACATGTGGTTGTTCCTCTCCTCTTCCAGACTTCACCAGAATCCACTTCTCAAGACAATAAAAGTCCCATGAACATGAAGAATCTCTATCGTATCAAGTGTTTGTGACTGAATAAGCGTCAAACATCCTTTGACATAATCCATTAACAGTTTCTCTGCATCATCGGGGCAGTGTGGGTGTGTTGTTCAGACTGTTGCTTGGTAACGTGAGCAGACAACCCCACAGCTGTCATCCCATTTGGACTGATTTCATATAATACTGCAGAGATGTTGGAGCATTCTGAACCTCAGTGACTTTCACTTTCTGATCATCTACTCTGGGATGGATCATGTGATCAGAGTGAGTTACATCGACTGTAACAGTGTTACAACATTTGTTTGACGTTGCCTAGGAGATCAGTGCCAATGCCAAGTGTTTGTCTGAAAATTGCCATTTTCGTGTCAAAATGTTCAGAAGAGATGTGGCTTGTGGAAAATGAGTCCAATGTTTAATTAAAGGGATAGTTCAACATTTTGGCAAATTGGCCCATTGCCATAATCCCTATAGTCATAGCAGTAGGTTTATTACCTTTATTTGTCGGTGCAAGCTGTTTTTAGATTGGCAGAGCAGAGCCGTGAGCTGGTCAGAGCTACGCTACGGAGGCTAATGGGATTTCTTGGTTTTCCTCATCAAACTCATTGAATACACGATCCAACAACTCCAAAACGCTCTGGTGGACAAGTTGTGACGTACAAATTCACCACGCTATAAGATAATAAAAGAGTTGTTTTTGAGGTAAATTCATGCGAAACAGCTGATGCTCGCAACAGAATCAACCATAATTTGTGTTCATGTTCACTTCTCTCATTGGATAGACTGCTGCTCGTCTCCTAAAGGAGGGGGAGGGGGTGGGGGGGGGGGAGGTGGAGGAGCCTAGTGACATATATACAGGAAGTTGACTCGTCATGGGCTGTCTTTGATTCTACTTACACATTTTCCAAAGAGTTTACTGACAGGCTTCATGATGAAGGAGGACAAGAAGCCACTCAGGTACATCACTAATGGGATGGTTGCTATGAACTTCTGTCAGAGGGAACAACAGGAGGAGAGAGAGAGAGACTCAGGAGAAGATCTTTTCATATGAACAACCAGCTAGGTGGGTGAAGCGTGAGTGTGTGTTGTGTGTTACCTTTGGCAGCCCCAGAGTGTTGATCAGGTACATTGAGATGTAGGTCTGAGACAGGTTCACTATTAGCCTGGTGGACATGTAGAGTAAGGCCACCTACACACACACACACACACACACACACACACAGTGTGTCAGTGGGAACTCAGTTGTATACAACAGTCTAATACACAAACAGGAACTATTGATGCTCTGCGTGAGGCAGGCGGAGCTTCAGGTGAAGCTGAGGTGAAGGCGGGGCTTGGGATATGACTCCTCTCACCTGGTAGAAGGACGGCTGCTGCAGCCAACACTTCCACTGGAGGAGAGACGAGGGTGCCTTTGGGCGAGGGAGGAGTGGCCTGCGCTCCCCCTCCCCCTCCTCTTCCTCCTCTGCTGTCCTCCTCCTCCTCCTCCCGCCCTCCTCCTCCTCCTCCTCTCCCCCCTCCTCTCCTCCAGCTTCAGGCCTCCACTCCTTGGTTCCCAGGTGGAAGACAATGGAGAAGAGAGCGCCGATGCCCAGAACGATCAAGGCCAGATCCTGTGGTCAAACACAGCCATGGTCAGAGTGGATGGGGATCAGGTACATCTACATGTTGGATTCATCTACATTGTCTCCTTTCAGATGAACAAACACACAGCTGACCTATTGTGATGCTGAACCAACAGTATTGATAAGAAAAGAAGAAAAAACAGAGTACGGATAAAACATCATTTGATCAGATGAAAAATCTATCCCACCATGCTCTCCACTGTGCTGCCAGTTACTGTTCCTACTGCTCTAAATGTAATATACAGTCCTGGAGACTGTGGGCTGCTCTCCTCTCCTCCAGTCATCATCATCTCAGTCTGTCTGCACTGGGGCTGTCACCATCAGGACATTATAGTTGACCATTAACTGCCATACAAATAGTTAATTGGATGGATGGATGGATGGATGGATGGATAATTTAATATATAATAATTTTTTTCTGCTTGTCAAACTTTGGAAGTATTTCTTTAAATGGTGTTTTTTCAGCTATATCGAACGGCTGCATTTCTTTAGCTATTTACCACCTCACACTGTCTGTTCATGTTTTTACTTTGTTTATAACATTTATATTTGGATCTTGTCCAAAAGCTTCAGGAACAGACAACTGCGGGGACGGGACAGCGGCTGTCTTTCCAAGTTCAGCAAATTAGGTTTGGTTTTTAAATTTGTGGTGTCAGCTCCTTTTTGCTGTAAATCCAACAAATGGCCTCCTCCATGTTATTGGGCTCCTTTTTTCTGTGCCACAGTGATGCTGTGGTGTTTGGCCTTGTAACTAAATCTATGATGTTAATGTCAATAGATGCTCATTGAGATGCGGTTGTTGAATAATATTAGAAATGAAGCTCCTCCAGATGAACAGTTTGTGGCTTCACACGTGTCATTAAACCACAGCAGAAGAAGACGATGTCATCAAAAGAGGACCAGTCAAACCTCAAATGGTGGAAAACAAGGAGGAAATAGTGATCAACTATGACAATGACAGCAGTTTTCATACAGATGAATGGAAACCACTTTAACCATTATACTAAATGACTGTGGTCAGCTCAAATTATGAGATTACGCAAATAATGACAGGCCTAGTGTCTACATACATCAAGTCCAAATTACAGTCATATTAGCTTGTGTCTTTCAAAGTCACAAACGGTTCAAGTGTTTTCACTTTCTTCAGCTTCCTCTTTGTTTCACAGATTGCAGCAGGTCCACTGCTGCTGTAGAGTGAGACTGACACTGTATTTAGCTCAATCACATTGAGACACAGTGAGAGAACAGCAGAACTGAAACTGAGTCCACAGGAGTATGTGGGTGAAGCCTGGCTGACGTTCAACCAGGAAGACTGCCTTCAGTCTCACTTAACTTGTTTTCATGTTTCTGTTGTTTCCTCGTCGAGCCTCCAGCTCAGTCAGTGTCAGACTGAACATCTCCCACCTCCACCTTCATCTGATCAAAACCAGCTCCTCAACCGCCAGTTTCTAGACTTCATCAGAGTGAGCTACCTGTCTCTTCACAGATACTGAACTCAGCTTTCCAAAAATGTAGTTTATCACAGTTCAAGGGGGCAAAATGACTTTTTCACATAAGGCCAGGTAGATTTGGATTCCTTTTGTCCCTTAAGAAATGAAATCATCATTTAAAACTGCATTTTTATATTTATTTGGTTTAAAGGGATAGGTCAACATTTTGGCAAATGGACCCATTGCCATAATCCCTATAGTTTTAGGAGTAGGTTCATTACCTTTACTTGTCGGTGCAAGCTGTTTTTAGATCGGCGGAGCAGAGCCGCGAGCTGCTCAGAGTTACGGAGGCTCATGGGATTTATTGGTTTCCCTCATCAAACTCATCAAATACACAATCCAACAACTCCAAAACGCTCTGGTGGACAAGTTGTGACCTGCACATTCACCACGCTATGAGATAATAACGGAACGAGTTGTTTTCAAGGTAATTTCATGCAAAACCGCTGATGCATGTTTCCGTCTGGGGCAGTTTTTCGGCAAGCAGTCTCTGCATTTGCACCGACAAGTAAAGGTAACAAACCTACTCCTAAAACTATAGGGATTATGGCAATGGGCCAATTTACAAAAATGTTGAACTATCCCTTTAATATTAAAATTTGTCTGATGATCTGAAACATTGAAGTGTGACAAATATGCATAAAAATAAGAATAAAGAATTCAGGAAGGAAGCTAAAACTTTTTTTCACAGCACTGTAGTTTTGTTTCCTCTTGTGTACTTTTTTTTTTTTTATTTGATGTATTTTCATTTTCATTCATTCATTTGATTTTAATTTGATTGTAAATACTAGGAGTGCTCTGGTTGCTCATTTACTGCTCCCCATTCTCTTGTCCTGTTTCCTGTCAAAGCTCCACTGTCCCACCTTACGAAGGCAAAAAATGCCCCAAAAGAATGGATTTATCGATTGTGAAATACTTTGTGATCACTCTCCATGCAAAGTGACACACTAATAAACTCCATGTTTGCTTCAAAGCGCAAAACCTGGTGCGTGAAGTGTTTTAGTGTGAGCTGCTCGTCCTCACCCTGAAGATGGGGATGTCTGCTGGTCCCAGTTCATCGCTCAGCGGGTCATCGTCCTTACTGGCCTGCATGTGGAACAGCAGGTAGGCCACAGCGTACACCGTGATGTTGGCCACCACTGTGAATGCGTACCTGAGGACACACAGAGGAGAGACTGCAGGTAACCAAAGCTCTGCGTACTGTGTGTGCTGTGTCTATGTGTGTGTGTAGTGTATACCTGTATGCAGTGAGTTCAACTTTAGCGTGCTCGCAGGTGACCAGCTCTGGGATCAGGGACAGGTGGGAGATCTGTGTGGCGGCCCAGCCGAACTGAAAGATGATGATGAAAGGGATGAAGTAGAGGAGGCTGGTCCACTGAGGGGTGAGGAAGTTGCAGCCCAGACACTGGTTGAAGATGAAGGCGAAGGACACCATCACGCTCAGGGTTCCTGGGTAACACACACACACACACACATTAAGCGGTGATCGGCCCTGAGCTGCAAACACCCCATGGGTAAAGCGGGCCTGTTTCGGTGTTAAAAGTCTTATGTCCAAAAAATTAAAATTGTATTTTTGGCTATTTTCGGACAAATAATTTCAGTGTCTGAATTTTTGGTGCATCTCTAGATATGTTGCTTATACATATATAGATGTATATCTGACTCAGAAATGCTGAAAAGCATCTGAGTCATAGCAGCATGCGCCTTAACTTACTGATTAGTGTGAATGCTGAAAAGCAGCTAACCTGAAATCAGCCTCATTCTTACATGTACTACTTTTTTAAAGGACGTGTAGTAGAAAACTGACAGCACTCTCAAATAAGTTAAATACTTAAACATTAGCAGCCGTCCTCAGCGTTTTGAACCCTAACCCCAAAAACGCTGAGGATGGTTCAGGCCGAAACACGTCCCTGGGACTGCTGCTGTGCCTTTTGCATTAAACTCGAAACTAGTTACATCATTGTCAGACAACTGAGGGAACAGTTCGTAAAACCACATGGATTTCAACCTAGGGAGCCTGAAAATTAGAATTTTTTTGTCAATTCTCACATTTTGGGGTCTGAAAGACAAGACAAACACCCAAATATATGTTAAAGAGCAATAGAGATATCAAATGGGCCACTTCAAAGTGACAACGTTTCGAGCCTACACGGGTCTTCATCAGAGATTTGAAGACCCGTGTAGGGTGCTCCAGCCTCCCGTCATATTGGGTGCAGTCACTTTGAAGTGGCCCATTTGATATCTGTATTGCTAGTATCTCGTCCTGGGCTGTGAACGCCGATCAGTGAATGAGACCCGGCTGAAGTGCAAGAGAACCTGTTTCATAAGTTAAAGAGCCTTAAAAGTGATATTTCCATAATATGTCCCCTTTAATCTATTCTCAGCCATTGCTTCAGCTATCAGTTTTTTTTACTTCCAGGTTCTACCTTTTTTTTTAACATTCCTACTGCTTTTACCTCTTTAAAAGGCATTAATCTCTCAGCTTACAAATTTTATGTTTCAGCTTCAGCCTTTCCAGCAATTTCTTCAGCTCATTAAGCATTGCTTCAGTAATGGCGTTCAGCTTTCAGCATTCACACGTATTTCCTTCAGGAAATGCATTCTCTAGTTTTGTTTGTTGTACCACCCCTGAAGGTAGACATTGAAAATATAATACAAAACAATGCTGTGTGTGTGAGGGAACGCAGCTTCTTTCATTTTTCTCTCTATGTATTGCTTATCAGTAACACTACAACGTAAATAAGAACTTGTTCTTAATTGATTCTGCCTGGTTAAATAAAGGTTAAATAAAATAAAATAAAAATGGAGGTAATGCCTCCAACAATGTTGTGAATATGGTATCCTATAGAGTTACATTGAGAGCAGAGTCCAGCAGCAGTTTTATAACATGTTACATTGTGTACCCTTCATGACAGCATGTGAACACCAGTTGACTGACAGGCTACTGGCTTGATTTCCCATCCCAACATTAATAAACACTGTGTTAGTTTTGCATTGCATCATTCAGATGACCTAGAGGCATTTACATAATTAGTTCTAGAGTTGAAACACTGATGAACACAGACTGCTGATACTTTAAAAACTTATAGCACAATGTGTCTGGGAAACAGTATTCCGACATATGGAATATTTTTATGTTATCCAAAATGTTGTTTTTCTTGTTTGTTCGTTTTTTGGATACGTTTATAGTCCAACCCTCATTTGTGACATGTGACAATTGAAATATTTATTTGCATTATTACTTCATAATGTATAAGAAATAGTAATAATGACATAATTAGCCTGTATTTAAAAAAAAAAACACTTCAGCCCTCCCACCCTGCACCACCTGGGAGTTAATGTGAGTTTGTAAAAAAAATAAGTTACAGTTTACCATTGCAGAGTAAATCATTCCTGGATCTCATGGGGGCAGGTCACAGTGTCTGACTCACCCACTAAGTGCCATGTCTTCCTCTTGCCGTAGTTCCCGCACCCCGGGGTTCTGTCGGACTCGTAGCCGATGAGGGGTGTACAGATACCATCCGCTATCTGCCCCACCAGCAGCAACAAACCTGCACCACAGTGACACACAAGCACCTCAGAATTATACAGACCAGACAGCTTCATTACTGGAGTCAATGTTGATCCTCCTGTTCACATTCTCCAAATACACAGAAAACAGGGTTATAAGCTGAAATATAGAGAGCCTGAGACAGAAAAAGAATAGAATAGAATAGTACTTTATTAATCTTTTGCAGGAAATGATTGTGGCACAGCAGCTCCAATAGAATAGATAGAATAAAAATATAGATACGATAATTAGGAGGATAAAATAACTTACGCTAGCAATAATATTAAGGATACAGTAACAACATTTATACAAAATTATAAGGAGACATAACACATATAACAGTAATGAAGTTAGTGCAGGATGAACAACTGTGCAATTTAATTTAATGTACAAATACAGGTGTGCAACTCTTTAATAATTATTATTATGGTAATGAGATGTGCTGGAGTCAACAGTACAACATATGTCTTTGAAGTCCACCACGGCAAGTTATTATGGATGGACAGTGATGGGAATAACGGCGTTAGTAAATGTAACTAATTACTTTTTTCAAGTAAGGTGGCCAACACTGTGGATGGAGGGATGACAACGATCAACTGTGACAAACACCTTCGTCAGAGTGTCTGTGTGTCTGTGTGAATGAAACAGAGACTGACCCGCGTTAGTATTTTGGAAGCCCAGCACCGAGTGGTAGAAGACCAGCAGGTAGGTGAACCACATGGAGGCGCACAGGTCGTTGAGGAAGTGTCCCACCGCATAGCTGAGCTTGCGGAGGGCCGGCAGAGACCGCTCCATGTCCGACATGTCCTGTCTGTCCACCCACGGGCCGTTCACAGGACAGCGCAGCAGCAGCCTCGCGCCTTCATCAGCTCCGCTCCGCACGAGCTCAATCAAAGTTTTACAGCAACTTCTCCGCCCGGGGAGCCGCTGCTGACGTCACCACACACTCACTCACTTATGTCTCTCTACCTCTACCTCTCTCTCTCGTTTTACAGCCAGTTGATCTTCTGTCCTCCTCCACCTCGGTGTCGGTGTCCGGGTGTTATCAGGTGACGCCGGAGCTTCGTCGCGGCCAGGAGGAGCATCCGACAGGGAGTGAAACCGAAACACAGCGGCGGCGGCAGAGATAAGCTCAGTCAGCCGTCATATTCCTACCCATACAAAACACACGGCTAACCTGCCAAAACTGACGATGGGCCGCGAAACGAGATGCTGAAAAACCAGCACAACCCTGTGAAAAGCCTCTTCGTCATGAACCTGATTTCGCCTGTTCCTCGGAGTGTGGTTCACCGCCGCGCAGCTTCGCATCCTCCGTTAGCTTCCCGGCCACGACGCTGAAACACATCTGGATATAAAACACAGACCACAGACCCATAAACAATACTGCAGGCCGGGGCGGTGATTACGTAGTCGACGGTACTGACCAATAAGAATCCACGCTTGTTCTTCTCAGCCAATAGCAATCGACTTACAGACACGGTTCCTCACGTGACGGCAGTCTGACAGCCAAAGATCGTTTATATGCGAAAAGAGCCATGTCTCAAACCAAGGCTGCGAAATGAACCAAAGAGCCACTAACGGTGAAGACCAAAAAATCCTACATATTTTTTTGCATCATTGTGATTGATAAAAATATATGTTTCAATTTTAGTCTTTTTAAAACAGGTTGTTAAATCTGACTTTGACCTTGAATAGATGCCAGGGCACAAGTTAAACATCAGTAGGCCTACCAGTAATCTGAGTTGAGCAAACATGACCAATGTTGGAAGGAATCATGAAGTGGAAATAAGTAAATGATTAAATTAATTATTTTTCCATTAAAGGATAAAACTGACCAATACCATGTCACACAACTGACCAAAAAGAGAAATTAAAATACTCTAATTTACATGACTGTCTCATAGAGGAGACTGATGCTTTAGCAGAGCTTCACCTTCTCCAAGGTCACCCAAAACTTCCCTCACAGTTAAAGACAGCAAATCTGTTGTTAATAACAGCTTCTCACCTTATTGACAAGAACACTAGAAAATATACTGTTGTTTTCTCAGTTAAAAGTCCTGCTGGAGGGTTATCTCGAATTGTACCAGAGCTTGAAGTGAGAGGAAAAACTCAGAACCAACATCTTCCACAGCAGCTCAGAGCCTGATGGACCAGAAATAGTACACCATTATATATTCACATACATGAAAATTCTTCTAACACAACCTTATTCAGATTTGTCAATTTTATAAAACACAATGTATTTTAATACCATTTCTCATCCATTAAGGCACCTAAGGGACAATTAGCAGTGCAGAGACTGTAATCTGGTTCAGTTTCCCTGAGGTTCGAGTGTAGTCGATTCCTTTTCTTGTCATCCAGCACCACCACCAGGTGTTACGGTTTAAGGCATGTGTTAAGTGCATAAGTGCATGGTAGCTAATGTTAACATGCTAGAATATTTGACACCAATCATTGCCCGTTTTGTTTTGGGGTTTTTACACTGATCAGACATTTGCAGACGTTACATTGGCCTGGACTTGAACTGTGGAGGTTATTTAAGGTTAAAAAAATATATTACCTTAGTATCAGTTTGGTTTTCTTTATGATGGCTACACCTTCACCTGGCTGTAGACACATGGTATTAAACCCTGACTAGTCCCTTGCTGTCAAGTCAACATCTGCGTTTATTACTTCATGTTAATTTCATTTTTATCATTAAATAAAGATCATAAAGATCAATATTTATTTGGTTGGTTGGTTTTTAATGGAGTTATCTGACTTTCCATCCTCAAACCCAAAGAGAAAGAGGAAAAAAAAAAACATCAGAAAATTAAAAATACAAGTTATTAAAAAAATTGCATTTTGAGGAACACACTAGAAGCTACAAAAAACAAATTTTTTGAACAATTCAAAAAGACAGAAAAAAACACAGCCTTCAAATTGCAGACAGTCTTTTTAGTTACAAATTAAAACAGAAAAAGCATAGTTTTTACATAAACATCTCTTTAAACTTTTGATTCTGGTGGTTGTGAGGTTTTCCACTGAGGGTGAATGTGTCTGAGAAGCACACCATGCCTGCTCCATTGCAGGAAATAGACCAAGCCGCTCACTGTGTACATCCTCTGACCTCGGGGAATAAAAACTTTATTGACTATGTGAGAGCTGCAACGTTCTGTCTACAGAGTCTTTTTTTTTTAATGACGAGCTCAAGACAGAGTGCAAAGTGTTTCTACGTGTGTTTGTGTATGTGTGTTCTGACAGTCTCGTTGCTTCAAGTCCTTCTGTAGTTCTCTCTTCTGTTATCTCCTCAGAACTACTCGTTCCTCTCTGCTCCTCTGAACCAGTCAGTAAGGAAGAAAAAAAAACAAAAAACAAAAACAAAAAATAGAGAAGTCGCCAGTTTGCCAGGAAACCAGCTCAATCCAGTCTGTCAGCCAATCAGCTCGCATTTCACAGCCTATGTGTTCATGTGTGGTCACTGCAGTTTGTGTGGATCCAGTTTTAGTTCAGTTTGTGACCGTGAAGTCCATGTTTAAAGCTCCGAGGCGGAACAGCAAGTCACCGTCTGTGTGTCTGGTTGGTTCAGAGCGGGAGAAACCAACAGATCAGCTTCGCAAACATATCGAGCTGCCCGGTGACCCAAGTCAGTCTAACCGACCCAAGGTAGACTACGGGACCTCCGACAGCAGAGGAGGGGGAGGAGGGGGGAGACTGATGGGTGAGACAGAGAGGGGGTTATAATGAGGAGGACTACAGAAAGAAAGAAGGGAAAAGAAATGGTGAAAAAGATAGCAGGGGTTCATCTCTCTGTTTCATTTGTGTCGTTGGAGAGCTTTCCTCTTCCTCCTCTTGAAGAAACAACAGCACCTGCAAACCACACATGCACGCACACACATGCCAGTGTTTTACTTCACAATATCAAACTCTGACTGTTACATATCTGACTACAATATGTAATTCATATAATGATGTTTACGTCTAACTGGTTCTTGTTTTTGACTCTTTTACTTCTCTGACCTTATAAGATGAGCAACAGACACAATGCAAAAGAATAAAGGCATAAGGTTTTTTATGTTATCACGTCACTATAACAATATAGTGAATGTTAAAGGACAATTCCAGGCCAATTCAACGGGGGGCTATAGTTTCCTAATATTTTAGGTCTAAAAGAATGTATGTAAAGATTTTCTTTTTAATGTCTCCTGTTCTGCAGTAGTTCTGTCTGTCCCTGCATCGCCACAGCAACGTATAATGGGAGCAGGCGGATCTTAGGCTGTTTACATCCCACAAAACTGCAATTTTTTTTCACAGACAACATCAGATGGGTTTAATTTATTTGTCAGGAATTGTCCTTTAAGTTTTGGTTAAAACAAGAGCACTGGTTCATAATTCCTTCTGCAGTAAAATCCTGGTTTAAAGCTTTTCAGTGCAAAAGCTGGTGGTAAAAACTGAGTGTGTGTTTGAGGGTGTGTGCCCTTACTTAGTATCATCAGCCACTTCCACTTCTGCATTGGCTGTGATTGGTGCATTGGAGTGTCCTGCAGTGGGGTCGTCTGTATTCAGCTCTCCATTGGTCGAGCTCATCACCTGTGTGAGAGGAATGGCAGAGAGGGATGAGGACAGGCGGGACAACAGTTCAAACATCTGGTCCACACTAAGGCAGGTACATCTGAAAATGCTGCCACTCGTGTCTACAAAAAAAAAAAAAAAATCTTCTTCCTTTTTTGTTGCTTTTACTCCACAAACTCTCAGCTGGTTAAACGTCCATCTGTGTCTGATTTCAAATGTAGCCAACTTAATGTGGACATGTCTCAATAGTCCATCAGAGCTGGAACGTCCAGGGAAGCTTCACACCTCCACAGACACAGACCGAGTCAGCATTCATTCTGTTGCCATGCAGAACAGCAGCACCTCTGCCACATGGCTGACTGCTGATTTCAGCTCACAGAGTTCATTCCAACAAACTATGAGGATGAGGATTAAACTGTTGACACACGGTGGTTGAATGTCTCGAAACCATCACGTTCACGATCAAAACTCAAGATATTCAGATGCAGCAGCATTGTAAAGGGATAGTTCAACATTTTTGGCAAATTGGCATATTGCCATAATCCCTATAGCAGTAGGTTCATTACCTTTAATTGTCGGTGCAAGCTGTTTTTAGATCGGCGGGGCAGAGACGCGAGCTTGCCTTGCCACCAAAACACTCCAAAATTGTGACCCGCACATTCACCACGCTATGAGATAATAATGGAACGTTAAAGTAACATTGCGGAGTTTTTCGGCGTTAAAATAATGTTTCCAGACTAACTGCAATGGTAGAAAAATGGTTAATAGGATGAATGGTGCTGCCGCTGCAGCCTGAGCCGGGTCGCGTCGGCTGAAACTGCACTATGTAACTTCCCTGCACAGGTACGAATCACGCCTAAGTGAAGCAAAGAGGAAGCAGCTGACTAACAACAAAGTGTATACTTGAAGGAATCTCCAATTTTACATTTTCATAAATTTAAAATGTAAACTTTCAGAAACAAATTTTCACTACATCATCATTATGGGTTACTTTTTTTAACTTTTATTTATTTCATTTATTTGCTATATTTATTGCTACTGTCGCACATAAGAACACTGACACTGATACCTTTTTGTGTGTCTTGTTTTGTTATTTTCCTGCCGCTGCGGCACTTTGAATTTCCCCCTTGGGGAATCAATAGTTTTATTCTATTCTACAATCCCCTTGTGCCCCAGGGTGCATTGAATTAAATGGAACATTGAATGTGGCAATTCTCAACTTCCCAACATCAGAATGACACACAAGGAACTGTTTGATCATACACCACTGCAGTCACTACACCCTGCTCTGGTGACAGCTAACACATCTAAAGAGCAAAACCAACAAAGAAACAACAGCAGTGATAAGTAATTAATCATACAGTTTGGTCTATTACCACATTACCAACTTTTCCTTTACAAAGCCACATGTCATGATCTCTGGTCCCACTCTGAAAAAAGTCAATGGATGGATTTCTTCTCCTCGTCTGCTGGACAAAACCTACTGACAGGTTTTGACAGGTTTTGTCCAGCAGGGTCATCTTCACTTAATGAAGCCTCAGTACAATCAGCAGAAGTTTAAAGCTACATAATACTATAAACCAACGACACCACAGTCACATGACTTCACTATAACCACCACTAAACTCTAACTTCAGCTCTGACCTCTGTGGTCTCATTTCAGGGCTCCACACTAAGGTTTTCAGTTGGTCTCCCCAGCACATGGTATCAAGACGGTCTTTTACCATATTCAACATTCTTCCATCAATGACAGGGGCCTAGATGATCATCCATTCTTTGGTGGAGACTTCTGTCTCACCATCTATCAGATTGATTTACTCTTAATGAGAAAGAGTTCAAGGTCCCCTCTGCACCAAACATGGGCACAGGTTACTGGACCGCCAAACTGACAGATCTGTGAGTTTCATCTGTAAAATTAGTGAAATTAGAAACAATTTTCATCTACAAAGCAGGTCATGTGGGGTAGAGTCCTGCCATTGGGTCGGATCCCCGCGGGTATCCGACGGGTACCCTGCAAAAACGGGGTATTGTGTCCATGTTGTTTACCTGCATAGTTGGCTGGCGTGCATGTGTGTTGTTTCACACAAGCAAAGCAGGTGTCAATGCATATGGGTCACTTCTAACAGAACATGTTAACAGTCATGTATGGCAACAAGACCTGCAGTGTAAAGACAGCCTTAGACACTAGCTAACCAGCCTTTTACAAGTGATGCAAAAACTTAAGGAACTCAGGACAGAGGTTATTTACTGACTGAGTTTATGTTGTAGAATAAAATGTGGAAATGTTTTCAATCCTGCAGTGCTCTCTCTACCAACTTCAGATTTGTTCTATTTCTATGCTTTATTCTGGTTGTTGCTCCAGACTTATCTGCATCCGCATTGTCACTGGTCATTTAGCAAAAAACAACCTGCATCTTGTGGTCTATAAACCTCTATCTATACAAGTGAGGCAACCACCTTCTGTCCCCCTTTCAGTATCATAACCTGGCACAGAGCTACACAAACCAAACATGGACAAGTAAAGGTTTTAATACATCCCAATATTCCCCATGTTTGGGAATTGTTGAGGCTGTGAGGAAACTTGAGGTCAGCCCTGCTGCAGAGACAGAGGAGGTCATGCAGGCAGACAGACAGACAGGTAGGCAGACAGACAGGAAGCCAGCAGAGCTAACCCTTCCTCTCAGTACCTGGACAGACCCGCCCAGCCTATCAGCAGTGAGATGGGAGCCCAGCAGCTCTCGATTGGTCACCGGAGTCGGCTGGGACTCACTGCCTTTCCCCTCTGGAGACTAGAGGAGACAGGAAGCCGATTGCAGGAGAAAAGAGAGGGGGGAGAGAAGGTGGGATGGTAGTAAGTGAAGGTGGATGTTGGAGAAAGGAAAAGGAGTAGAAGATAGGTGGGATGGAATAGGAGGGTTGCCGTGGAGAGGGAAAATAAACAGGGTGAAATCGAGTGAGGGAAGGAAAGCAGTAAAATAAGGGAGGGGTTGGAAGATGAGCAGGATGACAAGGAGGGAAAAGAATGAGTAGAGTGAAAAAAGGAAAGAAAAAATAAACAGTGAGTTCAGATTCAGTATTTGGTGGAGGAGAAACAGGAGGGTGAGCACTCAGGTGTGCAGTGTGGTGAGAGTGCACACGTGGAAGCCCTGAGCACCAGGGGAAGGAGGTGGTCTGGCCTCGCAGGCCTCACATCTGCACCGACAACAGGAAGCTGATGTGTATTTGTGTCCGTCAGCGTCAAACTAGGAGTCGGTGGTAGAAGCAGTACAAAGCGCTCACTGTGACATGGGCCCAGATATTGATCAGGAAATCATTTGTTCCAGTGTAGAGCCGACTGGAATCACAAGTCAACACAGACGGCGCTGCTGAGGCAGAACCAGCAGAAACAAAACACACACGCTGTGCAACAGCTGTCCAGCTACAAGTTGAGCAAATAGAACAAACGCACACGCAGACTTCATCCAACACACAACTTCAGCTGTACTTAGTGTTAAAGTTGGAACTACTAATTCAGGATGAGCAGTGTTTTCAGTGATAGGGGAAATGAAATGTTGTGTAAACTAACACTTAGATATCAGGTTTGTGCCAAAAGTCTGATAATATAACAGTAGTAAAGATGAAATGACCTAAATGTTTTATATCAGGGTTATAGTGACCAAAATCACTATCAATTTGCTGTTGATAAAATGTTCATGAAGTAAATAAACACAACCTGAAATCACTTCTCCAAGTGAATATTTGCTTTTTTGCAAATATTTCCCAAGTGCCGTTAAAATATATTTCATAATTGGATTTTGGATACTTGCATTCATTTACATTGCACACTGGTCTTCTGACATGGACCTTGGTCTTCAGTCCTCCACACAGATCTTCTATAGGATTCAAGTCAAGGCTTTGTGCAGGACACATTCACTTTGGTCCTCTGGAGCTCGTTCTTCACTAGGAGTGACCTATGTTTTTTTTATTGTCATGTTGGAAGCGACAGCAACAACCCAGACCCAGTGCTCGTTTCTGTGCACAAGGTAAATGAATGCAAGTATCCAAAATAACTATGATGTTTGAGAACTCTGTGTTATTTGCTGTTTAACAGCACTTGTTACACTGGTTTGTGCACTTTACAAAAAAGTGACATTTTTATAGGGGTGCTAATAATTCCGTCCTCAACTGTATGTCATTATCAGGGACCAGTAGCAGTGCTGGGTTTGCCTGCTGCACGTCCACTCTGCTAACAAGGGAAACGTGTGTGTCTGTGTGTGTGTGGGTGTAGTCTGTGGTCAAGCGACATTGCTCCAAACAGAAACTGGTCCCGTAGAATAAAAGGAGTCCAGAGCAGCACTGTCTCTACTTCTGCCACATGTTGACCAACATAACCCAAACTCCTTCTCTCTACAGTTCTATGTACCTGCGGTGTACGTATGGTACTATGTATTTATGGTACATAGTATAGTATGTCACTGTCCTTGCAGCTTGGCTACATCTACTAGCGCTAACTTGTGCTTCTCACTAGCTCTCTGCCCCTGTGGCCAATCTCTCCTACCTGTCATACTGGGCTCTTCCTGTGGGGGCAGTGCTGCTCCTCTAACTATGTTCTCTATGGCCCTCACACACAGGTCAGAGGACATGAATCGGTGTGATTTGCTCCTTTGCTCACAACTGTTGCTTCAAGTTTCTTTTCAACACATGTTTTTGTCAACAGGACAGTCACATCCATGAGAATCACATATGATATTCATCTGTACTGTGCAAATCGACTGACCACTGTTTCTCCTAGAATTTATTTTCCCCCAGCGCAATCCTGCAACTCTGTCACCTGTCTGCCAGTCGCTGTCCTATTCACTAATGCACACTGCTCTAATTTTGAATGACAGAGTCTGTGAGGATTTCATACACTCAAAACAATTCCAAGATGACATCAGATGCCATTTCCAAACACTGCACAAGTAAAATCATTAGTAGCATTAGTAGTTGAGGTCTAAACCAGGGGACTGGTGACGCACTCTGAATCCTCCCCTAATCACACACTAGCATCACTGGTTCTCCTGTTTGTTCTCAGAACACGACCCCGGTTCTGGTGGTTCCAACATCTACGCCTCTACTTTGCCAATGACTGATGGATGAAGTCCTGTTTCCTTTAACAATAGGTTAAGTTAAAGGGATGCAAGACCTCTTCTGTAGGTCCAGTGGACCAGAGGGGACAATACTGGTTATTTTTCACATTTGGAACCTTGTTTTGTCCATAAACTTTTATGTTGCAGACCTTCACTTGATTTGTGCTGAAATTATTTTTTAGGTACGAGAGCTGATTCATGTGCCCCCCCGCCCCCAGCTCTGTGGGTGTTTGGTGATGTACTGAATCTTCAGACTCTACTGTACATCATGTCTAACGCGTAGATGAGCGTGCGTACCTGGTTTTTGGTCTGTGGTGCTTTCTCTCTGTTGCTCGTTTGAAGCGGAGTCTCACTGGTTACTGGACCAATGGGAGTGGGCTAAAGACACAGAAAATGAGGTCACCATGGGGTCATGGGATCAGAGAGGAAATACAAGCTTGGTGGAGGATTGTGCACTAGTCAAATATCTCAACACTGAACTCAGAGCTTTACATTTTATGAACTTCTACACCATTTTCTGCTGACCTCCAGCAAACCAACAAAAACATGGAGGAGGAAGTGTCCCACTCCGGAGATATCAGTCTAAATCAACAGCATGACTTCATCAGTTCCTGTTTGCACAGACGATCAGTCTGAATGTTATGTACAGTACCACTTATGTTACCACTGCAGTGTTTCCCCTAGCTTTTTTGTTTTGGGAAGGGGGGGGTTGGGTATTATTATTCTATATAAATTATGTGATTTTACCACATAGATTAAAGGGATATTTCAACATTTTGGCAAATTCACCCATTGCTATTATCCATATAGTCTTAGCAGTAGGTTCGTTTCCTTTATTTGTCGGTGCAAGCTATTTTTAGAACGGCGGAGCAGAGCCATGAGCTGCTCAGAGCTACGCTATGGAGGCTTTTCATGGTTTCCCTCATCAAACTCATCAAATACACAATCCAAAAACGTTCTTGTGGACAAGTTGTGACGTGCACATTCACCACGCTATGAGATAATAACGGAGCGTTACGAGACAGAGTTGTTTTAGAGGAAAATGCAGAGACTGCTTGCCGGAAAACTGCCCCTGACAGGAACGTGCATCAGCAGTTTTGCATGAATTTATCTCAAAAACAGCCGTCCAAAATACACTTTAGTTTTTCAACCTTGAGGTCCGGACCCCACGTGGGGTCGTCTGTAATTCAAATGGGGTCGCCTGAAATGTCTAGTAATTGATAAAAAAATTACTAGACATTTTCTATTCTTTTTAAAATTATGATTAAAACACCACACACAATCTTAAACAGCTGTATTCTATATTTTCACTTTCTCAAAAATAAGTGGAGTTCAAATAAAATGCAGCATATAAAAATATCAGATCTGGCGCATCTTAATTGACGGCACTGCCAGAAATTTGTGATGTCAAAATGGAGTCATGAGCCAAAAAAGGTTGGGAACCACTGCTTTAAGGGGAAACACTGCACTGTCTTACTGTATGTGTACTGCACAAAACAGCCACTGTCCACTCACCAGAGGCTTTCCGGTCCAGTCGTACTGGTAGTCAAAGATGTATCCATTTCTGTCGAAGAGGTCCGTGAAGAGTTTCCTTAGATAGTCGTAGTCGGGCTTCTCGAAGAAGTCCAGTCGACGCACGTACCGTAGGTATGTGGCCATCTCTTCTGTAACACACACACACACACACACACACACACAAATATGTTTCACACAAACACACAGGTGTGAGCAAAATGAAGTGCCCAACCCACACATTCACAGAGATACAAACAAAATTGGATCAACATATGCTCACATCAGCAGACTGTGTATGTTAGAGCTGCAATGAAATGTCATGTGTGTGTATACACAAACCTGGGAAGCTCTCACACAGGACCTCTATCGGTGTGTCTCTCTTGGTGTCTCCTATCTTCTGATAACGTTCTTTCAGGGTGTCGGCCTGATGAGGAGAGGGACAGGGAGGGAGACATCCATAATGGGTGACGGGTGGATACACAGTAAAGAGAGATCCACACATGACAGAAAGTTTCTGCTGTCCACACTGCTATGGAGTTCACAAGCACCAAAAATTAGAGTTCCCATCAGCGTCAACAACCAGTGGTGAAAGCAACACGATGATGAAATACAAGAGTTCCTGACCTTGTTGTCTTTGCTGCAGCTGTTGTTCACTTCAATTCTTTTGTTTTAATGCTACAACTGTCTCTGCTGTTCCTCATTCAGCAGTGTGTGTGACTACAGAGAAGACGGCCCGCTTCCTGTTTACACTGGTTTGTGCATGGTTACTGTATGTGAATGGTCACGTGTATGTTAATCAAGAAGAAGACTGTTTTGAAATGACAGCAGCGTGGACGTAGGCAGCAAAAGATGAGAGAGCCGTCTCCTCACCTTGAGTCCTTGCCAGGGTAGGCTGCCTCGCAGGAAGTACATGAACATGTGTCCTAGAGCCTCCAGGTCATCCCGTCTGCTTTGCTCTGAAATAACAACAAAGGCGTCACTGGACTGCATCAGTGGTGTCAGTTTGAACACAATGCATAGTCAAATGAAGTCCATCAGCTCTAACGATGCCTAATATCTACAATGGGTGCAGCCGACCTTCTGTTTACTACTTTTCCCACCCGACAGGAGAGTAGTACAGTTCTGGAAGTTTACCACAGCAGATGACTTTTATTTTAATCTAATCTTGTGACTGACAAGCACTGCAGACAACTTTTTCCATTTGGATTCAGCTTCTCCTCAGCTGCATCAAATATCTCTTCCACAGTGTCTACACTGCAGTACAATAGCAGCTGCAGCAGCTTCAAGTCATCCATCACTGTCTAAGGAGGTGTTCAGGCACAGCCAACCATACAATAGGTGTAAATTAGAAGAAAGAAGACTTAGAAGAATCATAAGCCGTTTTCCCACTAAAATTAGCGGGTCGACGCGGGTTTTTTAAACGCGGGTCGACCCGCTAACAATCGGCATTTGGCCCCTTTCCCATTGACCAAAATGAGCCGAGTCTGACCCCCCGCGGGGGGATCAGAGTCAGACAGAGCATAAACCAGTCGCCCCGCTCTCATCCGAGGTCACACACCACAGCCGCCCGCCGCGGAGTGAGGTCCGTCCGCCGAGGCAGACGAGGCAAACTGGCCGACCTGCGGAGCACCAGGACCGCGGAGGACAGCGAGTCTGCCGCGGCTGTCATAGTATAACTTCTGTCACTATTGGAAGTGAAATGACTCCATTGATAAAAATAGAGGCATATCTGTTCTGCTTTATTTTGTTGGTTACGTTTACAGAGCTGTTGGCACATGATGTTTTGTTTACGCGCCTCAGAACAGTCATTTCACATCCGTGCTAATTCAGAATTAAAAGTCAAAACCACATCTGTTTTGTCACCCAGTGTTTGTCAGTGAAAATCTCAATTTCACCAACAAAACTCCAGCTTGTTTGGTTGTTTGTCAACCAGGGATACTGTCACAATGAGCATAACAATATACATATGCAAAAGGGGCATAAATGAAAATGCTTAAATTGTACTTGAACTGATTGAACAATTGAGTCCATTCATAAATGAAAAAAAAATTGTCTACAAGTTGGAGTACAGTGATAAAACATTGATCATTAATGCAGAGGTTCAGCTTTGACAGTGGCTGTTGGCTGCACAGCATTTACTTTGTTAATTATTTACCAAACCCTTCATATCACTCTCAACTATCTGAATGGGGAGTCAGTATCTTATTAAGTCCTGACCGTGGCCTCTCTATTGTTAATGTGGTGTGGATCTTTGGTTTGGATTAGAGTGGTGAACATGTAACATGAGGGAGAACTCACCTTTCCCCAGGTGTGTATTGATGCTCATGTATCTAGCCGTTCCAGTGAGACTCTTGTGTTCTCTGTATGGGATGTGTTTTTTGGTCTCTGGGTCAATGTATTCTTTTGCCAGGCCAAAGTCTATGATGTGGATGGTGTGCTGCCGCTTAGAGCCGGGTCGGCCCACCAGGAAGTTCTCGGGCTTCACATCTCTGTAGATCAGGCTCCTGGTGTGGACGAACTCCATGCGGGTTATCTGAAGGATCGGTCAGAGTGGATGGCATCGCATTAAAAACAACTCGATGGATGTAAATCTGGTGGGAAATGCTTTCTTGTGTGTCAGCCTTACCAGTTGTATGGCTATCATGAGTACAGTCTTCAGGGAGAAGGTCCGGTCACAGAGGTCAAACAGATCTTCTAAGCTGGGTCCGAGCAACTCCAGAACCATAGCATTATATTTACCACAGGGTCCAAAGTAAAACACCTGCGGGACGCCCTCTGGATGGAAGACATTACAGGAAATGGATACAGGTACATTCATGTATTAACACCATACAAACTACTCCAACATATTATTACTGCATCCACTACAATGTGTATTCATGAAAGATATGACTTGATGAGAACTTTGACATTACTGGGCCTGAAAAGAATATGAAGCCAATCCAAATAAATATGATGGACAAAAAATATCAAACTATAACTGAGTGAATACAGAAATAAATGCCTGATTATATTAATTGAGCATTTATTTAGGCATTTATCCATCTATTTCTGTCTGCAATTATCTACACTTGAGTAAAAAAGTCCAAATATTCAGAAATATTCAAACTGAGTCTTCAGTGAATTTATAATTTCTGTTTTTTTTAACTAATAGTATGCTGTTATGTTGTACATTCACATTGGTTTTTGCCTCAGTGTTAAGCTTTGCGGTGAGTATACGGGGAAAACCAGCAGAAAACGAAAGAATACAAAACAAAAACACAAAGCTAAGTCCTTAAAAGCTCATCTGAAAGGGTTTCCTTCATAAAAAAAAGAAACCCTTAAATTATGACCTGACTGAAAGAGATTTTTTTTTCACCTGAACTTCCCAGCTGTTTGTAGAAACGGTATTCTAGGTGGAGCTGTGGCGCCCGAGATTTGATTGGCTCCTGAAACAGAGAATTAAAATATATTTTTATTTTATAATACATGCAGTTTGATAAAATCCCTTCAAGGCATCAATCAGAAAAAACTTCCATATTTAAGGTCATCAAACACAATTTTTTTTAACATGTACTCCTTAGATAATGATTGAATAAAACAGAGGAAGGATTTTTACCAGTTTGATAGCCACATATTCGTTGGTGTAAAGGTTCTTTCCGAGACGCAGCTCTCCAAAGTTCCCACAGCCGATCTTCTTTCCGACCCGGAAGTTTGGGCCGACCATCAAAACCCCAGAGTTGGAGCCAGCGCTCCGGCCGCCGTGCCCCGATCGACTCCCCGTCTTCCCAGACATCCTCTTCCCCTCCTCTGCCTCCCCCTTCCCTCCACCTCCACAGCCGCCACCACCTCCTCCTCCTCCTCCACCTCCACCTCCTCCCCCTCCGCCCCCGACTCCTCGCTTGTCAAAGTCCATCAGTTTGTGGTAGCCTGGCCTCTCCACGGTTAAGCCGATTCCATGCAACCAAAACAACCACCAAAACGACTGCCTAGCGGCTCAGGTGTCAGGCTTCAGGGTTGTCTACGCTGGTCCAGACTGAGTTACACTAGTGCTGGGACAGAGAGTGGACTGTGGCTGAAATGGGACAGATGTGAGGTAAGGTGAAGGAAAGAAGTGGATTTCTTCAAGGACCAGAGTGGAGCTGAAAAGTGTTTAGTACGATACAAAAATAAAGAGAGTGGGGCAAAAGATGATGATTGTTGGGTGAATGGATGACTGAATGAAAGAAATGAAAAGATGATGGGGTAAGGGGGGTACCACTACCAATGAGTTTATACCCCCTTGTAGGGGCCAGAGATGGCAATAAAGGGGTGGAGGATAATGATCTTAACTGTTAACATATGTTGTTAGCCAGATGCCAACATTCTATATGAAACTTAGAGGCTCCACTTGCTTCAGGCTCGGACATACCAGGCCACCATGACAATAGCCTGTTGTCAGCACAACACCCATGCACCCGACCCCAGTGCAGAATCTGACAGCAGGAATGTGTTGAGTTGATCAAAAGCGGTGGCAGACCTCACGAGTTCCTGTTATATACATCTGATCTTCGGATATGATCAAATACTTTAGTTTTGGGAATTGTTGCCATCAGTCTGAGCCAACTAGGATTAGAATTTGTGGTACAATAAGCACTACACTTGTGTACTTGTCCACTGTCACACAGACGCCGATCAATCTGTCACATAACTTCTTTGTCGTCTGGAAGCAGCAGGTGAGATGTTGGTCCCTCTGTGTGAGGACTGGTGTGAGCTGAGATTTCGACGTAGCACCTGAAAGACAGACATAAAATATACAATTATATTCACGCTATTTAAGAAAATTGAGAACATATCTTCATATGTCATGTGTAGCACAATGCATTTAGACAATATTAACCATATGCTTATGCAAAGATAGGTATGACCTATAAATATCATCTTTCAAAGAATAAGTTGGTAAATGTCAATAGATAACATAATGAGCTAATAATTATGACATTATTAGTCGTGTTTCCACTGCAGGAGTTCCTGGTAAAGGGAGGGGGTAGGAACTTCTACAGGAACCGTCCTCTCGGCCCTCTCAGTGGCCGTGTCTCCACTGCAGAGTAGGACCCCGCGGCGACGTCATGAGTTTTGATCGCCGCTTAAAGCTTCAGTTGGTAACAATTATTCAGTCATATTTGCTGGAATTGTCACTATATTCTGATGGTCAGACATTAAATGAGTAATTTAGGACAAAACCCAACTCCTCTGGCTCCACCTACAGCCTGTAATCGTATTTGCCAAAATCCACCGCGCCCGACGATTCTCCACCAGTCAGGTAGAGGGAGCAGGAGGAGCAGCCAATCGCCGCTCCTACACGTCGTGCTATGGATACGGTACATCTTTTTTTTTTTTTTTTTTTTTCTCTGTGGGTGCGTTCATGGCTACTTTGTGTGTGTCTGTGTGTGTGTGGGGCGCTTGGCAGAGGTTCATAAAGGGACCTGACGGAGTATTGTCTTGAAATTTCCGACCAAGTCGCGGAGTTTACTTTCACTTTCGTCAACTTACCAACTGGAGCTTTAATCGTTGTGCGACAGTTTCGACCGTGACGTCACCCAGGCAGGTCACAAGCACATGCACAAAAATCATAACAACAACAACGAAGATGGATGGAAGGAGCTGAGGCGGTAGCCGCGTTTCTGGTTTGTGTGTTTGTGCCATAGGTTTGTGCACATGGCGGTTGATTGTAATCCTGCTCGAGTTTTTTATTTTATTTTTTAAAAACTTTTCACGGCATTGTTTTGCGGCATGATGGATCCCCAGTGTGTCGAGGTGCGCTGATATTTTCATTTCGCCGCGATGACTCTAACCCCCTCTGAATCTCCTCGGTGCCGTAGACTGCAATCAATGTCTGCACCTCATCGTCGGTCCATTTGTCATATCTTCCTGCTGTTTTCTTGTTGTTTACAGCGGTGTCTGCTAGGCTAATGCTCCCATTCTGCTCCCCCTTTTAAAAATGACGGTTGTTTTGGTGCTTTCTGGTAGCGTCAGAGCCTGCTCTAGCTTTAGCCAATCAGTGCCGGGTTAACCTCGAGCCCCACCCAGGAGCTTTTCAGGGCCGAACGGAGTACCTACCCTGGAGTAGGTACTCCGTTGGCCCCCGTAAAAGTTCCTGTAAATGGCCCTGTGGGGGAGGTTCCTGCAGTGGAGACACGCACCAACGGGGCTGGCCCCGTAAAATTACCCCAAAGTTTCTGCAATGGAAACGCGCCTATTGCATCCTATTTGCATCAGGCTTAGTGGTGTCAGTCCAGTGCCAGCTGGTTTCTGTCCAATGCCAGCTGGTTTTGTCCCATGTCGGCTGGTTTTGTCCCATGCCAGCTGGTTTCTACCTAGTGCCAGCTGGTCTCTGTCAAGTGTCCGCTGGTTTCTGTCCAGTGCCAGCTGGTTTCTACCTAGTGACAGCTGGACTCTGTCAAGTGTCAGCTGGTTTCTGTCCAGTGCCAGCTGGTTTCTACCTAGTGCCAGCTGGTCTCTGTCCAGTGCCAGCTGGTTTCTGTCCAGTGCCAGCTGGTTTTGTCCAGTGCCAGCTGGTTTCTGTCCAGTGCCAGCTGGTTTTGTCCAGTGCCAGCTGGTTTCACTCTAGTATCAGTTAGTCTGTGGTCTACTGTCAGCTGGTTTCAGTCTAGCTAGTTTAAGTCTAGTTCAGACGCATGAACAAACATGGTTGGTAACCAGCGGCCACTTGGGAGTGTAGCTAGGTTCTGCGGCTGCCCAAAAAGCCCACTGGATTTTCTTGGACCCCACTTAAGGGTCTGAACTGCAGTGTCTCAGACAAAGACACGACACTGACAAGATTTGCTGACAATGGCCCACACCGACCTGCCTAAAGATGTAATAAACTGTTTGTGCCAAATAATTTTGAAAGAGCAATAAGCAATGGGAGAATTCCAACATTCACCCAGCCAACCAAGGGTCTAACTTCATCACTCAGTCACCTAGCATTCGATAGTCAGTCAGTTAGCAACTGACATTTGCATTTCTAAATCTGGCCCCACATCTCATGAACAGAACGGTGAGGGATATCGGAGGAGTGCGAGAGCTGCTGACCAACAGGCTGTCAATAATTCAAATGGAATGAAAGTGTTGATGCTCATGCAGACAACAAAGAAAAACCACAGCAACCAGCTGACAGCATTTGGCCTTTCTAACAGAAAACCAGGCCAGATCTTCCTCCAGGACGGCAGGACATGTCCTCCTGTGTTTCTGATTTCTTATTCTAATAATAACATTCACCCTGGCTACTCGAGTTCCTTCCTCCTCTCCTCTCAGCTTTCCACTGCTCTCCATTCTTTCCTATTACATCCACTCTATCTTCCCTTCTCCTCTCGCAGACCATTTTTTCTCCTTAGCCTCCCTTTCCTCTTCCTGGTCCCTGTGCTATAACGAGCTGTTAGAACTTATACATTAGGATGTAACAAAACCAGCAGAAGACGGAGCAATGAAAAATAACTATTAAAAAAAACTTTATTGTTAGCTAAGTGGCATCCTCCCATTGAGAGGATGTTTAAAGTTACATGTGTTTCTAAACTGCAGCTTTTTATGCAGAACATGAACTAATTACTGATCCTTTAACTGCTACATCTAGTTTTTTCAAATAACTGATCAATTAAAATAGAAAGATATGTCCTCCAATTTGAAATTCAATTTGTTTGGTCCTGGTTGAATAATTATAGAGTTTGTTTTTGTTGTGTTCAGTCTGAGAGTACTTGCGGCATGAAATTAATTATGATGCATCATAACATTTTTGTGAACCTGCCTTAATTCAATCAGTTACTGTTTTATTATGACTCTTTTAGCAAAGACTCAATAATCAGACTTTGTATTTTCATTTCATGGGAAAAGATGACACCAGTGTGGGAGCAGAGTAATTAAGGTCACAGACTAACAGGTTGTTCCTGGTATTGTACCATCAGGACAACAGTTCACTGCCCAAGAGGTTCATGACCACTTCTTACTGACATGGACGACACAGAGAGCAGAGGGAGGAAATGTCTCAGATAGTGGACAATGCGGAACATGAACCTCTGACGTTGTCAACAGGAATAACATGATCTCTGAGCCCAACAGGGTTATGATTGGAATTTCATATTTGGCTTTTTATTGTGTTTGCTAATAAGAGCATCTCTCAACAACACCTTTTTATATTTCCTCTCATCTGCAGAGGGCCCTTTCAGTTGAAATATAGATGTCAAAATATATTACTGTGTATAGGGAGAGCAGCTGAGAACTGGTGTGAAAACTGTCCAAACCTCCAAGCTGGATATTATGAGATCTGTGATATTATTGCTTAAAAATGTTCAGTCTCACTCATTTACATAATACAGAATGAAATCCAACAATTGTATAAGACTGTAACAGGGCTGACACAGAAAAAGAACGCTCCTGTTTGTAGCTTTAATGTGGCCATGTCATCAATCTGACACTGAACATAAATACAATCAACTTCAGCAGCCTCTGTACTCTTAATGTGCCTGTGACGAGATTCATGGGCAGAGTGGTTAAAAAGCACTGTATAAGGTTACTGGTGGTGATGTCTATGTCATTGGGTGGAAAGGATTTCCTGCTTGACAGTCAGATTACTATATATACACACACACACACACACATTTGTGGTGTAAACCAGCAGATGCTGCAACCATAAACGCTGCTTGCAATGCAATTGGTAGATCAGCGTTGATGCTTTTTGTCACCAACCTGCTTAAAATCAGTCACCTATGGTTGATACTCCAGTGTCTGCAGCTGAGAGATGTTGTGTGTTGTGTTGTGCTGTGCAGTTGTGTGTCCCACCTTGTTAACTGGAACTTTTACAGGGTGCGTGAGACTGATATAATACAAACCATCTGCAATGCATGCCAAAGATTATCATCATTATTGGCTGTGGATCAGCCAATCTCACTCCTAGATGATGAACAGTGGAGCTTTGTAGAGTCACCTTCACAAATCTTTCCTGTGCTGTTTCTACACTGCATTCAGACTCACAGAGAATAAACCCAGCCGTGTCGATGGTACCTACTTTTGTCCAACACAAATGGATCAGGAATTGGGCCGATAGGCAGAATCAAAAATGGCACTGGTATCAATAATATCCTACTTAACAACACCCCTAACCGTTACAGCCAGAGCTGCCCTGCTTCAGGATATTTGAACTCACTTTAAAAAATTTTTTTAAATAACTAAAAAAAAAAAGCCAGAGGCAAACACCAGACTTGGACCACATTAGGATTCAGAATGACGTCTAAGCTGTTTGACAACTTCAGCTACAATGCAGCTGCATCAACTCTTTGCCTGAAAAACTGTGTTTGTTGTTTACGTAAGTACCAGGCTCAGCTTCATCAAATGAGGGAACAACCTGAATTTCTGCTGAAATCAGATCCCGTAATTAATTTTAAAAAAATCTACCCTGACTAAAGTTACATTTATGTCCTTAATTACATCCCATGTAGTAGGTCACACTGACTTTTTCCTCCCACAGAGCCCTGTATCAGATTGAGCAAGTCAAAGCAAAAAAAAAAAAAAAATCAATGCTGTATGTATATGAGAGATGGTCAGGCTGAGGCAAAACAAGAGGGACAGCAACTCCCACACGTCATCTCTGACCTCAGCTAAAAGAACAGTTTGCAGCTCTCATATTTTTAGCTATACAGTTCAAACATATAACACAATAAATAATATGTCCACAGCAGTATTTGTTAGGCACTAAGATTAAGAGAGTGAAGTGAGCAGTGAGACTTCATCAGTTTATTCCACCTACTACCCAGCATGTTCCCCCACACCCAAACGCCACCACAAAGCATGCCACGGGCTATAACCCTGACCTCCATTACCACACAACTGGGATTCAAAGGTTTTTCTCATGAAAAGAAATCTGACATGCAGGGACAGTTGCTTAGATCTGCCAATTCAGTCACCACTAATTTAAAATTTAATCTGCCCAGAGAGGATAAATCAGGATCTGACACACCACTTCTGTGTTACATATCAGATTAACACCTTAATTTATGAAATACCAATACAATGAAATAAATCAAATTAAGACATCTATAGAAAAACGTTCATGTTCTTCAAATAATATCTTTTAAAAATATAACGTGTTAAGTACCAGCATGGAAGCCTTTCATTTTCTGACTTTATGCTATGGAACCACATATAATTTCTACTCAATGCATTTTAACTGATGCAGAGCCCATTGTATTAAAGGGATATTTCAACATTTTGGCAAATTCGCCCACTTCCATAATCCCTATAGTTTTAGGAGTAGGTTGGTCGGTGCAAGCTGTTTTTAGATCGGCAGGGCAGAGACGCGAGCTCTGCATGATGTACCGTATTCTTGCCTATTCCTCATTCAAATACACAATCCAACAACTCCAAAACGCTCTGGTGGACAAGTTGTGACCTGCACATTCACCTCACTATGAGATAATAATGGAACATTACGAGAGTTTTTGAGGCAAATAAGTAGCTGGAACTACATGCCAGACCTGGATACTGGGTGGAGTGATTTCAAAAGCTCAAGTAATTCCAAGTATTTGCTTCATGTGTCGTAAAGTTACATAACTACGTTATTATTTCATAGCGTGGTGAATGTGCAGGTCACAACTTGTCCACCAGAGCGTTTGGAGTTGTTGGATTGTGTAGGCTATTTAGTTTGATGAGGGAAACGCGAAAATAAAGCTCACGTCTCTGCCCCGCCGATCTAAAAACAGATTGCACTGACAATTAAAGGTAATGAACCTACTGCTAAGACTATAAGGATTATGGCAAATAGGCAAATTTGCTAAAATGTTGAAATATGCCTTCAATACAATGGGCTCTGCATCAGTTATCAATCATGTTCTTAACCTGCACCAAATGACTGCTTCTCCCAAAGGAGATCTCTGGAAAATGTACACCTTTCACAGTTTTGTGTCTTGATTATAGTAAACTGTGGTATGTCTATTTAAATTACGATTAGCACTGCATCTCTACATTGCCAGTCCACTGTGTCCTACATTAAGATTTGTTGACACTATTTTGTAGCACCTTCCTTCTAAGGTGTGTTATTTGGGTATCAATGGTACCTCACACTTATAATTAACTAATGAGTGCTTGACGTAGGGACAGCCCAGATGGAAAAAAGATCCTCATTGTAATGATCAATTGGCTTCTTATTTTCAGGCAGCAGTGTTGTTGGTTTTTGGGGGAAACACAGCCAGTCTATCTGTATCAACACGGCCTTGTCTCACCACCCACACTCAAATGAGCAACTTGCCTGCACCACCTCTTACTCATTTCTGAAAATGACTTTTGAAAGTAGTCAACACCTCCGAGCGAACTCAAGTGACTGTAAGTCGCAGTTTTAAGTAAACTGCTGTCGTCTCAACAGAAAACTGTTGAGGTACAGAGCTGAGTGACCAAAGGTGCTCGACTTTGCTAACATGGCTAACATGTTGTAATACGGCTGCAGCAGATTTCGCAGTCGGAGAGAAGCAGTTGCTCCATCTGATAACTAAACGTATGTTGCCGCTACTGACGTCGGCGAGTAGTTTGTTAAAGAGACTCTTATATCGTGCTGTTATTTCGTCAAACTGTGACTCGAGCTAGCCAACGCAGGAAGTTAAGTTTAGGCCACAGTAGTTTGAGTGTGAGTGTCTGGCCTCAATGTAGCCTGACAACGTTAGCTTCATTGATCCAACTTTGAAGTAGCTGCGTAGAGAAAATGAAACCAAGTTTTGTTGTGGAGAATACACCGACAATATTGAAGGACACCCGTGGATACGGTCGCTAGTGGGTGAACGAATACCGACACAGCTCGCGTCGTTTATTAGCCTGTGTGGTCACAGCAAGACGGAGCCTGAGAGAAGCTAACGTTGACTGGTTATGTTAGCCAGCCAGCCTGCTAACTAGCCAATGTTGGCTAACGCTAAATATATGCCCATACATGCATCCATTCATAAACATAGCAATCTTATTTAACCGATACGTTTATGCAAAGTTTAAAAGGGCGCTTACATACCTAAACAAACGTTCTGTCTGTCGCTAAGTGTCTGCTTGAAATAATTTCTTCTCGTTTTCTTCGTCTCGTTTTCCTGCTCATCTCTTTTTCTGTGGATGTTTGGCTAACCAGCTGAGAAGCCTCTCCAGTGACCGTAAAGCAATTTGCGTAAATGCGGGGTAAGCGCAGGGAGTCAACGGAAGGAGCGAGCGCAAACTGCTTCGAAGAATACGAACAGAAAATCTGTGTACCTAAAAGGACTCTGTGTGTGTGCGTGTGTGTGAGAGAGAGAGCAGGTCACGCGTACTTTAATTTGGGGATAAAAGTTTTTACTACTTTACTAACCAGCGTGCCTTAAAATAACTAAGAATGTATGTTTTTATACTTCTCTGTGTTTCTAACTATTGCGAAAAAAGACGACTTACAACATCAATCAGTTCCGACCAAGCAATTTGATTGGACGGGAGGTATTCCAAGAGTTGATATTTATAGAGTAAAACTGAGAGTTGTAACTGTATGTATCACCCCGCTTTGCTATGCTTTTCTTGAAACTGTAAATGTAAAACTCAATAGTCAAATTAATTTCACCAACCTTTGACTCTTCTAACAAAATCACACACCTCAGAGCGGTTTTATCTGAGCTTCAGATCATCACACAAGTCAATCAGAATGGGAACACATAGGCCTACTGATCATTCATCACACACTACAGAGAAAAACATAGTGATCGGTGCATGTGCCTCCATGTGTTTAAAATTACAGATTCATTACAGAAAAAGTGTGTTTTAGTGAGTGTAGGCCTACTTGTGTGTAGAGTTTTACAAAAAGGTGACATAAGATCTTCAACTTGCATCTTAACTGCTACAATTTTTTTATGGTTTCAACAATTTTGGATTTTGTTCAGACAATGGAATTTAGTGTTTTTACAATTCAGAAACTGTATCCATTAACTAGCATCACATTAGGGTCACTGACTAACAAACTTTGCACCTGCCTTGTATGACTGAACCACAGCTGATATTCAGTAGGCTACATCATCCCTTCTCATGTCATGACTTAATACTTACATACTGTTTTTAATACCACTACATATATCAAACTATATAATTAAATACAGTTTTCATATGTAGCCTACATTTTGTTTCAAGATGAATGACATCAGACATGGATACCATACTCTTCATGTTCCCTGCTGATGGCTTTCTATACTTGTTTCTTGGTCTAATGGTTCACAATAAATCTATAAAACTATAGAATTGTTTTGTCCTTTGCTGTCAGGTCTGAACGTTTTGCAAACAAGAAAAGGCAGCACAGTTTTTTTTTTCTTCTATGAAATACCTTGCCGAGAGCTATGAGAGATTGAGGCTCTCTGAACATTCAGACAGCAGCTGATGATGCATTTATTTTATTCTTTTATTCTGTTATTATTTTTAATTTATAGATTTTATTACCTACTGTGTTTTTATTGTTTAATTTTGTCCTTTTATTCACCCTCAACACTTGATGAAAAGTAGGTTACTCTCTCATTTAAGAATGTAATAACTAAAAAAGTTTGTTTTCTTTTTATATTTTTCTATATTTTAGAAGTATTCAGACTTGAATGGCTATTTTACTCAGTCATGTTTTAAACAGATGTGCAAGCAGTTGACCCATACATGATGTTTCAAGAATTTGCAATACAAATAACATGAATTGATATTGATGACAGTGTGTAAACATTTTATAGGCTACTTCATCGGTGTACATTTTTGTACAGTATTTGTGTTTAGAGCATAACGGTGATAAGAGATATAAACTTGTGTCATATATGGTTTTGCAAAAAGAGCGAGTGACTCAACAAGGCCACTGAGGATTTAGATACTACAACACTGCGCCCCCTGAACTGTCAGCCTTCAAGACCCTTCAAGACTGTGGTCTATGTACTGTACTGTAGGTCTTTGAGTTGCAGCTGCAAATGGGGTCAAAAAAGATGAAATGATGAGGTGCACAAGGCAGGAAGCACACATCCAAAATTTTGCCTGAGTGCTAACATTGCAAATACCAGCTTGGTCCCACCATGGATATTAGAGGAGGTTGTGGTTGATCAAAGTTAGCTGACAGATATACGGACATTATTAAGATTTACACATATAGATATGTGGAGCTCAAACTCATCATTGTGTCTTGTATAGTAGTACTGTAAATTGGCCATGTTTATATGTGCACAGGCTCGGCCATTGGTATGTGCTGATTTACAAGGCCATTCTTGAGATGATTCCATCTTATTTATCATCCCTTCTAATCTTGACTAACAGGGCCTACAGTCTCCGCTCTCAGGACTTTTGTCATTTTACTGTTCCTAAGCTGAGAACAGAAATGGGGAAGAAAGCTTTTAGATTCTCTGCTCCAAGTACATGGAACAGTTTGCAGTCAGAGCTCAAACTCCAAAGTCTGGTCTCTCTGAATGTATTCAAGTCCATGATAAATTCCATCACATCCAGGCTTCAGGAGTGCAAATGTTTTGCTTGAGTGCAAATGTTTGACTAATCTTGTAAATTCCTTTAACTAATTTTGAAAATTCAATTGTTTTTTTTTTTGTTTTGTTTCTTTTGTTGAAACTAGGCTATATGCTGTCATTCTTGGCCAGGTCCCTTTTGCAAAAGAGATCTTGGATCTCAATGGTACAAACCTGGTAAAGGTTATAATAATAATCCACTGATGCTTCATGAATAGCTAATAGGAATGGAATTTATCATACCAGACCTAGCAGTAATGTCTCAGAAAAGAATCAACCACCCAGGGGTCTCGGATCCCCTCTGATGTAGGCTATATCTTCTTAAGTTGAAAACTAAAAACTAAAATATTATTATATTAGCACACATTCTTGGAAAAGACTGCACTTAGGAGAACAGTGTGTAAGTGATTGGACTCATCCCGCCTCCAATCAGTAGGTGGCGGTAATGTGTCTTAAATCTGTTTGACAACTACCTTTACATAACCACAGAAGAAGGAGATGGCGGAAGTTGAGAAACGCGTCAGTGGATCAAAATGGCAGCTCCCTGCAGGAGCATCTGACAGGCGATGACTTAGGTCACTGATACCACTGAAGGCTTGAATAGTGAAGAAGAAGATCCACCATGGTCCTGGAAACGACTCGGTGTTTAAAAACGGCGTCGTTTGTGTTCAGTCGGAGCGGCTTCCTGAAGGAGCTGAGCCGGCGGCCGGCGCATGGAGCCGCCGGCGGGCTGCAGGCCCAGAGACGGCTCGGTGTGAGCCGCTGCCTCGCTGCCAAGGTCCCCCCGACACGGAGACCCCGGGAGAGAGTGGACATCCCCGGGCTGGAGATGGTCACCTACGGGGAGAGGATGCACTATGTGCCGGGGCTGGCGAAGCCCGTTTCCCCACACTGGGAGAGAGACTACAAGGACCCGAGATACTACAGGTCTCCCCCCGCCCAGGACATGCCGCTGTACAAGGAGAAGCCGTGCTATGTGTTCAGCCAGAGGACCGGCATGTTGGAAGGTGATCTGTCACACCCCCGGTACACTGCAGCATGGGTCACAGCAAGCAAGTGTAATGATAAATGAATGGCAGAGTGACAGGACAGGCTCACTACTCGTCATCTCCTCACACTGCAGACTGAAGTAGGGTCGACTGATATGGGACGATATTAGGGAATAAAAAATAAGGATAACAAACATATCAGCCGAATTTTTACAGTTTTCCATAAATAAATACATTTCCCTTAGATTTTGATTAAGTTATTGATTGATTGATTTGTTTATTCAAGTGTCATCATGGGCAGCATACATGGGCTGACAAGACACTAGACAATATAAACACATAGGCCTGTATAGTCTGCCCAAAAATATGTGTCCATAGACTTATGCAATCATTTCTGCACTAACAGGCTTTTTTTTAAAAAAACCCAAAACAATAACAGTAAGTAGCCTTATGTAGGATATAATGTTTTCAATCTCAGAGTCCATGCTTTTTCCATAAACCTGCCTAGGAAAAGGGATCTCCTCAACATATCACACTCAGACATCCAAAATAAGTCGAAGTTCTACACCTGAACTTTTTCAATCATGGATTTCCTCAGTTCATTATACAGAGGGCATTAAAACAGAAAGGGAAACTCATCCTCCACAATATCGAAGTCATACAAAACACATATACGCTGCTCTTCAGCGAAACCCTTCTACCTGCCTACTTCAATATCCAGAGGCAAGGTGCTGGACCTCAGCTGTGGACACAGCAACCTTTGACCTCTTCCTAAGTTTAATGTTAAGTAAAGTTGTGTGTAGTGATCCTCTTTCATTTGAACATAGCTGCTGAGTTTGGGCTGACTCCAAATCTCCCCCTTCTGTTGTTCCCTATGAAGTTGACATATTTTTTGTTTATCTGTATTTATATGACACTGCAAATTATCACTATACAATAATGATATAACTCAGAAAGTGAAAACACTGCAGAGACATCCTCTTAACTGGGGAACATTGTGGGCTTGGTCCCATTTAAAGATCTTTTTGGTCAGTTTTCCATCTGGCAACCGAACAAGTCTGTTCCAGAGCCAGACTATTTCACATCTCTGCTTAGGTATAACTGAAACACCTGACCTTTCTTTCCTCCATCATTCTAAGTTATTATGAATCAAACTGTGAAGCGCCCTCTGCTGGATAAATAACAGCACCAGGACACCATTCCTAAGTAAAACCAAGTCACATTCCCTGCACTTTACTAGTGAAAATATAAGTGTTAACACCGGGGTGTATCAGCCAATTTTTGGAAGATTAACCTCTTACCGCTCCTATAAATTCTGTAATATTCGCCTATCCAAGGCGTACCCAAAGTAAATTGAATGCTGTTCTTGAACTGTTTGGAGAATATGGATGGGCTTGGTCTCTTTTGAAAGGTAACACTCTGAAGTTTTTCCCCAAACTGAAATAATCACTATAAGTGCTACTATCATTGAGTAATCTAAGTTGGAACACACTGAATTAGAATGTTTTTATTCTCGCCTGAATTTTTTTTTGCAATCAGATACCTGCAGATGAGTGTAGCTGAATTTTAGCTGGAAAACACAATGGGACCACAGCATGAAGCCTTACCTGGCCCCAGTTCAAATTTGATAACAATCCTGCAGAAAATGAGTATTTTACACATGTTTTTCTAAGTGTATGTCTAGGCGTTTTCCTAAAGTTGCCATTAGGGAACAATTCATGCGCCAAAGTGCAGTATTTGCATTGTTACGCATGAAGATGGCATTGCTGCCTTTTCCCAGGGACCGTGAACGCAGCACATCGTTTTTTTCGGAATTTCATTGGCTATTCAATGCATCAGTTGCCATCGGGATCGGTTCCTATTGGCTGAAGTCATTCAGCGCTGCCGGAGGGCATGTTCTTCATGAGACACAGCCACTCATTCGCTATTGCAGTTGGCAGCCTGGGAAAGGGAGCTTGTGATTGGTCCAGTGAGCTGTCAATCTAAAGGTCAGAGTGCTTCAGCTACTTCACTTCACTCAAAAGTAAAATCTCTTAATGAAAACATCAGTGTTTCACAGTCACAGTGGTCAAGTCTTTTTGAACATAACTTCACCACAAACCTGTTTCCATTAGTTTCTGTGTTTTTGAGTATTCAGAATTTACAGTTTTCTGCTCTGACTTAAAGCAGAAGTAAGCGGAATGTTTGTGTTAATATAAGTCTTAAATAGTTATATCTTCCGACGGCAATCACTTATATAGAGTGTTTGGTCTGAAACACGGGTCTGTCAGTCACTCTGCTCTGCTGTAAGCCGAGGAGAAAACTTCTTGTATACTTCCTTGTATCCTACAAGCTTTATCCAATGAGAAGAGAGAACGGCATGAAGGGCTGTGTGTGCAGCCAAGGGATGCGCGTGAATGTGGTGACGTAGGGACGAGGACCAATAGATCCATGACGAAGTTAGCCAAAACGACCGGATCGCTTACCTCTGCTAAGTGTTGTTAATAGGACTGAAGAAACTCATCCGGAAGGGGAGGTGACATTATGATATATTGCAATATATTATAAATACAATAAGCAAGCTGACATATTGTGATATTTTTTCCCCCATAGTGTAGGGGTGGGCGATATGACGATTTTAGATCGTGAAGGATTAGAGCGTGTAGACGATCTGCCAAAGTGCAGAGATCGTAAGATCGTCTAGGGCACATTCAACCACAGTTACTTTAGTTGACATTTTTATTTGACCCTTTTCAATCAGCTATTTAGTGTTTTGATATACTTAAATCCTGTTAAAATGACTGTGTTGAATAAAACAAACAGTAATGTCTTCATTGATATTTTACTTTCATGTTCACTGAAAGTTACCTTTTATGTTGCAAGAGTGGCTTTATCAGAGTGTTGTTACCTTTTAGTATGTTTACGTTGTTTGCGCATATTGGCAAAACTGCAACTATTTAGATTAAAATCTGTTCAGAAAGGTTCTTTGGCCTAAACTGTCTGTTTTTCTTTTTTCGATTTAAGATTGTGATAAAATCGAAATCGTAATTTTATTTTTTAAAAATCGTGATATGATATTTTTGCCATATCGCCCACCCCTACCATAGTGTTTTTTTTTAACTCGCATAGTATAAAGAACTTTGCACATGTTATTATGTAAACTAATCATTTATTTTCATTTGTTCAGACTCAGTTGCAGCTGTATTTGTATTTTACAGTTCATCTAACTTCCTTTATCAAGGGATTACCATCACCAACCTCATGACTCCTCACATCTCTCTCTCTCTCTCTCTCTCTCTCTCTCTCTCTCTCTCTCTCTCTCAGGTGTGCGCCAGGCTCTGTGGCTGACCAAAACCAAGCTGATCTCTGGTCTGCCCCCCCAGCTTGCTTCATTTGCAGAGGATCCTGCCAATCAGATAGCAGATCAGGACGAGCGCGTGCAGAACGCCATCAAACACGCCCGCTTCTGGGACACGACAGAGCAGCGACCAGGCAAAGACAAATACTGGTATTTGTTCCAAATAAATGTTTTTTTTCCAAGTAGTTGATGGACTGAAAAAAAGTGTATATAACATAAACTATAAAATAACAGGTATATTATTTTATGACAGGACTTCTTGAGTCAAGTAACGGTGCATTTTATTGTCAGTAACGGTGTTATAATGGTGTAACAGTAACTGTTTTGATTACTCGTTCCTAAAAAAAGTAGCACCGTTAGTAACGCCTTTATTTTATAATGCTGTTATTCCCATCACTGGTGATGGATGATATAGCATGTAATACAAAGTACTTTGAGTGGACAGTTATATTATTTACCTACTAAATGAGCCATATATGTAATAACCTTTGTTTGTTGTTTGTGATTTACTCTGCTTGATTAGTGTGGGAGTCTCTCACTGTTTGACACTGTGCTTCTCCCTCAGCAACACCCTGCTCTTCAACCTGATGCATCTGTGTGCCAGTCTACAGTCCACTCACCCTGCCACTGGAAGGAGGACCCTCACTGAGAAGTACTCACTAGCAGCAACATGGAAAAGAGGTATAATACACTGAGGCATGAGCCCCATGTAGATGGACCTATGTTTTTAGCAGCTGTGTGTGTCATGACAGGGTATCAGGGTAACCTCAGTTTCCATCTCTGTTGCAGTGGCCTGTCTCTGGTCCGTCACAGCTCTGGTCAGAAATACACAGGGTCTATTTTAGTGATGTCCGATAATATTGGCAGATATTAGCGTAAAAATGTAATATCTGTCCATATCGTTATGGAATTTTTCTGCCGATAATGAAAACGTAATGCCTGGATTTCGTAGTGAATTAAGTAGCGGTGGACTGTTGCTACTTAACTATTGCCGTCACTGATTCAGATGCACAATAATAGTCCACGTGTTCTTATTACAGCTGTTCTGTTGTAAACAAACACACATGGCGATGGTGCTGCAACCGAGCTACACAGCTGTTACATGATTGACTGTTCGCTTGTCACTCGTAGCATCCAGTGATAAGATATAGGCTGTTTCAATGAGCCAGACAGAGAGCACACGTGTCTGTTCGGTAATCCGTCTCTGCTCCGATCGTCGCCATCGTGCACGTTGTAGCAATGCAGCAGCACCCCCATTCAAGTCAAACAGTGCGCGCTGTGTCTGTGTCTGTCCATCCGTGTGTGTGTGCGCGCGCGCGTCCGTCCGTCTGTCCGTCTGTCCGTCTGTCCGTGTGTGTGTAAGTAAGGTTTATTTATACAGCACTTTTCACGGAAAAAGTGCGTCTCAATAAAATACAACAGTAAAAACATAAAAATATAATGAATAAAACAATTTAACACATTAACTAAAAGCCTGCTTAAATAAATAAAAGTGTCTGTAAACAAATAAACAATGTTAATGTGGAATGCATCCAGAGGGGCATCACAATGGATGTAGTCATACAGTAATGTGTTGTTAATTAGTTTTTTGGAATCGGAATCGGAAAATCTAGTTCTGGAAAAAATCAGCTATCGGATATCGGCAAATTTCCAATATCGGACATCTCTAATTTTTACCAGATCACACAGCCATCACTCTTTTTTTTTTTTTTTAACCTTTATTTAACCAGGCGAGCAAATTAAGAACAAAATTCTTATTTTCAAGTGCAGCCTGAAGGGGAAGGGGGAGGGGAGTGCTAAAAGTGAAAACAAGGTTAATAAATTACACAGAAAAATTCAATATAATACAATACAATACAATACAATAAAACGTTAATCAATAGGGCATGACATGATTAGCAAGTGCAGGAGTCGACTGTGATTTGTAGTAGATTTTGTTTGAAAACAGAGAGAAACGTGAGGACAGAAAGTTTAAGGGTGTTTTGTAGGGTGTTCAGTCAAAGGCTGCAGCGAACCGAAAGGCACTGCGTCCGAAGACGGTGCGGACTTTGGGGATGGAGAGGTTGATGAATGCACTGGACCTTAGATTGCGGGCAGGGTGAGAGAGGTGCAGAAGGGAAGAGAGGTAGAGAGGTGTAATGCCGAGAATGGTTTTGTAAATGAGCAGAAACCAGTGATGGAGCCGTCTGGTGTGAAGGGAAGTCCAGTCTACCAGGTTATAGAGGTCGCAGTGGTGAGTGGTGAATGGAGCCCTAGTGGCAAAACGGATGGCGGAATGGTGGAGTGGGTCCAGTTTGCTGAGAGTGGAGTGAGGTGCAATTCTGTAGATGGTGTCACCGTAATCAAAAATGGGCAGGATGGTCATTTTGACGAGTGTATGTTTGGCTGCACGGGTGAAGGAGGCCTTATTCCGGTAAAGGAAGCTCAGACGAGCTTTGACTTTAGACTGTAGGTGTTTGATGTGGGTGGTGAAGGAGAGTGACGAATCCAACCAGAGGCCAAGGTATTTGTAACAGGAGACAAACTCTAGTTCAGAGCTGTCGGAACAGAGGATTTTTGGGACAGGGGTGGGAGTGTGTTTCCGGTCAAAGAAATGCATTTGGTTTTTTTGGTGTTGAGGAGAAGATGAAGGCTATGGAAATGCTGTTCAACAGAAGTGAGACTGTGTTGTAGTGTGGCCGCAGCAGAGTGGAGAGAAGGGCCCTCTGAGTACAGGATGGTGTCATCGACCCACATCGATTAGATCGCTCCACACTGGAAGTCAAACACACAGAGCATTCTGTAAATTTCAAAGTAAAACACAATGGATCAACTGTGGATTGTAAAATCATCACTTTATCAACATTGGTTTCACCCACTGGCAAAAGCAACAAGTCATTCAGGAAGGTCCTAAAGCTCACAGCACGTCAACACACAACACATCACTTCTACAAGAACGCAAACAGAAAGTTAAAAAAAATCACAGAGTAATGTTGAACAAAAATTCAACCTCACTAATGGCGCTTTTCCACTAGCGTGGTACAATACGACTCTACTCTGTTTTTTTTGCTTTCCCACTAGCACTTGGTACCTGGCACCTTTTTAGTAACCTCTCAGCCCTGGTTCCAAGCAAGCCGAAGGGATACTAAATGTGATGTCAGGCGACTGCCTTCCACTGATTGGCCAGAGCGTCGTCACTGTTGGATGAGTTGCAAGCACAACTTCAGACACGAGAATCAAACCCACTAAATTCCTATAACACACAGACAACAGCGCTCACTGATCTGTAGTGAGACCTGTGAGTTGTGAGTTAAATGACATTTATTGATAGCTTTGCTCTGCTGCCAGGTCTGATTCCTGTTTCACTGCATTGTTTACCTTGGCATGTGACAAAGAAAAGAACAGCTTACACCTGAAACATAACATAAGAAAATAATATAAGATCATATCGTATATTGATGTGTAGGCTGAGCTGTATCAACACAACAACTTTTGGTCATGATGCTGAGTTACACTTTAAGGTTCCACCAGGGCAGAGTGAGAGGATGCAGAATGACTGTATACTAACAGACTTTCATTTTTACCCACTTGCTACCAGGTGAGGACTTGTTCCAGGTCAGGGGTCAAAACTCATTGTTGTACAGCTCCATGGACATGCTCCCAGAGGTTTCTGGGAAACAGGAAGTTGCGGAAACGGCAGATCACGTCCTGGAAACCTTCTATCCCGTCTCCCCCACCATCGACCTGCAGAAAATCCAGCTGTACAAGGAGGTGGAGAACTGCTCCGGTGAGAAGAGTCTTAGTCGTGGGTTAACACAGAGTCGACCTCTTTTACCCTATCAAAATAAAAGGGGCTGTTGTATTACTGGTCACATTTATTCAAACTGATCTCCAACCCAGATCTGATGAATAAGATCGTTTAACAAGTCGTCAAATATCAACATTAAAACAGCTAAAACAGCGACCTTTCTACTGCATCTAGTGTACTTAAAGAATTAAAGGCAAATTCAACTCGAGGCTGTATTTTCCTAACATTTTAGGTCTAAAAGAAGGAATCTGAAGATTTTCAGTTCAATTGGTCTTGTTTTGCGGCAGTTGTGTCTGTCCCCGCATCGCCACGGCAGCAATGGATGGGAGCGAAGTTCCGCTGCTTAGGCTGTTTACATCCCTCAAAACCGCTTTTTTTTTTTTCATTTCCACAGACAGCGTCAGATGGCTACTCAAACATGCACACAGAAGTTTGTTTACTTCAAGCAAGTCCAGAGTTCTCGGTGCATGTTTGAGTAGCCATCTGACGCTGTCTGTGGGGAAAAAATGCGGCTTTGAGGGATGTAAACAGCCTAAGCAGCGGAACTTCAATCCGCTCCCATTCATCGCTGCTGTGGCGATGCGGGTACAGACGCAATTAAATGGAAAATCTTCAGATTCCTAGACCTAAAATGTTAGGAAAATACAGACTGAGTTGAATTTGTCCAAAGGGCGTTTGTAGCTCATACAACACCACTTTAAAAAGCTGAACTATCCCTTTAAGATATACATTTGTATAGGGCTTTTATTCTGAAATGCTTTGTTTTGTCAAAGTGGAGACTGGCTTGACAGCAGTGATAAAACATTACTTATAGGTGGGAGCTTCTCGCTACTCTGAACAACAAAAGAAAAAAAACTCTGGAAAAACAAAAAAAAGTTTACTCTGGATAAAAAAAAAAAACGTAACCCTAAAGCAATACGCTTCCATAGAGACTTGACACTCACTGACAACTGACAACTCTTCTTTGTGGGTGGAGTAATTGAGCATAGCACAGAGAGCTAACTTCAGTGTTCAGAGCAAATAATGACTCGTCTCTCGTCCAATCAGGTTTCAGGGATGACTACCCATACCCCCATGCCCACACACTTTACTTCCAGGAGGCAGCTGAGGCTCGCTGTAAGCTGCGCCTGGACCAGTTCAGAGCCAACATGCTCATGTTCACCTTTGGAAACGCTCTGGCCCGCGCTCACAAACAATACGGGGTGAGGATACACACACACACACACACACACACACACACACACACACACAGCAACATACTGCTGTAGTCAAGATCACAACTACCTTTCACTCACTCCCTCCCTCTGTCCTTTTCTGTGTGTGTGTCAGACCCAGCCCCAGCATATATTAGATCGTCCAGTAACAGTTCAGGCCGTGGGAACCAATGGCAGAGTTTTCCAGTTCATGGTTTTCCAGCTCAACACCACAGATCTCTCAGGAGACGACGGCGTCAAGAACCAGGTGCTTCATCATCTTCTTCATCAGTCACACACAGTGAGATGGCTCTGACATCAGGATGCCACACTGACAGAGTAGTGCAGCTAAATGTTGTGAGGCTGCACTTTTCATTTTTCTTCATCAGCTGTTGACTGTCCATATTCACGTGATAATACAGCGATGGTGAAGCTTCACACAGTGACAGAAACACACAGTCAAACACAAGCCACACCCCCGATCAGTAACTACAGCTACAATTTGTGACTTTTCCCCAAATACACAACAACATGAATTAAATTTTCTGTCACGTATCAAACTAATCATTGATTTAGTGCTGAAAGTCATTATACACATCCTGATATTTATTGATTGGTGCTGATCATTATGGGGCCTCACAGTTGTAAATATAGACATACGGTAATCGGATGATGATGCCAGGATCAGACGACACACATTCAGGCCAATTTTCACACAATTTTGTTGTGGCCGACAAATTTCCAGCATCAGGCCCCATTATGAACGTCTCCACCGCAGGGACCGGCCCTGTAGAGTCGTCTCCCGGAACAACAACGAAACAACATTTTTACAACCCAGCATTATAATAAAGCAACAACTGTGCGATGATTGCAACTGTTGAGAGGACGGTTCTTGTAAAGTTCCCACCCTCCCGCCTCTTTACCAGGAACTCCGGCAGTGAAAATGCGGCTATACTTTTAGTGTAGTGTAATTTCTGCCACTGTGATGGTTTAATCTGACATGGTGACCATTGTGAAAGACAAAAAAAATGGAGTCTGAATCCAGCCTAAATACATAGGAAAATACACAGACTATTTTCCTCATGACAAACTGGCACCGATAGTCTTTCAGTCTCTCATTTGATTTGTATTGAAACTGACCAGTAACTTACAGCGAGGAAAATAAGTATTAAACACATCAACATTTTTCTCAGAAAATATATTTCTAATAGAGCTATTGACATGAAATTTTCACCAGATGTCGGCAACAACCCAACTAATGCACACATACAGAGAAATCGAAACATTTATGTCCATAAATTATGTAATGTGTAATAAAATGAAATTACACAGGGAATAAGAATTGAACACATGAAGAAAAGGAGGTGCAAAAAGGAATGGAAAGCCAAGAAAGCAGCTGGAGTCTGTCAGTATTTACAAAGTCATCCTGTTCCCTATCAGTGCAAAGTAATATCAGCTGGTTTAGTCCAGTTGACGCCTATGGAAAGGTTTCTCATCACCAAAGTGTCACACGAGGCATCTCCTGATGGGGAAAAGCAAAGCTTCTCCAGACCTTCAGAAACTTATGTTGCAGAACAAACTGATGGCATCAGTTACAGACGTGTCTGAATGCACTGGAACTGAAAAGAACAACATATCACCCTAAACTGGCCACGACCAGGTGCTCCTCAAAGATTCAAAAGAATACTAAGAAGAGTTGTCCAAGAACCAAGGAGCACTGACAGAGAGCTGTTGAGGGACCTGGAATTAGCAGGTTCAGTTGTTTAAAAGAAAAACAATGAGTAATGCACTCAACCTCCATGGCAAGGCAAGGCATGTTCACCATGCAAGTCTATTGACACGCTCAATACTTATTTCCCTGCTGTATATAATCACATGTGCTCCAGTTGCTGGTTATGACCTTTGTCATTGTGCTTCAGTCTTTTTAATGTGGTCTGGTGTGTGCAGGTTTGGCTGGATGAAGATGTGGAACTGTATGACTTTGCCAAAGTGCGACCACTGATCAAGAAGAAACAAGTGAAGGTAAGACAGCAGAGCTCTTTACAGCCCTGTCGCTCATCTACACTGACTCTGACATGATCCCAGTCCTACTGTGTGATATATATGAACATTATTATTATCCACAAGTCTCCGAACGTCATCTATGGTCAAAACCGGAAGCAGGTTTTGCATTTCCGGTGGAATTTTACGTTTACATTTCCATGGTTTTCAGTCGTTGTCATAGTTGCGGTAAATGCATGGATCTATTAAAGGGACAACGAGGAGTTTCTATTCGGTTATAAAAAAGTCTCACGTTAATGTGGATGAATCTCCGCTACCCACACTTGTTAATGGGCCCATTTTCGATAAATATATCGTTCTGTCTATATCGTTATTTTGTTATTGTTAGTGGTGGCGGAAATGCTGGTCGAGCCGACCAGCGTTTCCTTTGTGGCGAGTCATGAGAATAACGCAGCCAAATCGCCGTTTATGGTCGGAACTACGATGGTATGTGAACCTCTTTGAACCTCTGATTTTAATTATTGATGAATGAAAACATGAGTCCGTCTTGCGCCGGTCAAAGAATTTTACGGTGCGTGCGGAGGCTCATAAATGTAGTGTGAAAACGCTTCGCTTTTCCAAAACTCTTCGATGTCCCTTTAATGCTGGCTTTTAACACGGATGTCAGTTTGTGTGATATCCATTGTTAAAAGCTGGTGTGATGATCTATGCGTTTTACAGATTTTCATTGAAAAAAAAAAAATCCATGCATTTACCGCGACTACCGAAACCATGGAAACGTAAACATAAAATTCCACCGGAAGAGCAAAACCAGCACACGTTTTTGACGTTTGGCAAACAGAGTTGTGTAAAGAATTCTCCCATCTAGCAGTGAGGTTGTATATCGCAACCAACTGAGTAGTATTCTTTATGCTGCATTCACATGGAATCAGGCAAACGGGCAACAGCCACTGGACGGAACGGGAAAAACAAACAAGCGGTCCGAACAGAACGGCACAACGGCAAAACAAGACGCACATGAAAATATGTTATGGCGATGTCGTATTGTTGACCTCACTCAAGTTTTACTGTTCTTCTCTCGTCCACTAAAATGACATCCAGTCTGCCTGATTCCATGTGAATGCAGCTTAAAGGGATAGTTCAACATTTTGGCGAATTCTCTAATCACCATAATTCCTATAGTCTTAGAAGTAGGTTCAAGCTGTTTTTAGATCAGCGGGGCAGAGGTGTGAACTGCTCAGCTAACGCTACAAAGGCTCATGGTATTTTCACGTTTTCCTCATCAAACTAAATACAATTTGCCAATATGTTGAACTATTGCTATAACAGACAACACGAAAAATTACACAAAGTGGCTTGAGGTGATTCTGATTGGTTGCTGTGTGTCTCCCTGTAGGTACCAGCTGGTTTGGCAGGATACAAGCCTGAAGCTTTCAGCAAGTTTCTGGCCCTGTACCTGCACGGAGCAGTTTAGGACTCCTTCAGTGTGTGTGAGTGTGTGTGTGAGTGTGTGTGTGAGTGAGTGAGTGTATGTGTGTGTTAGTGTGTCTGGGATCTAAACCAGTGTCTCTCAAGAAAACACCACACACCGACCCACCAACAGTGTAAATTCGGTCAATAAAAACTCTCATTGTTCCAAGTTCATTTTGAAGTGTCATGTATTCATTTTCAGCCCATTGAAAACCAAGAAAGAATCCTTAAAGCTAGCCTTGCAAGGAACTCAGTAGTTTTATAATAATTTTATTATAATAACTGCTGATTACACTAAAATCCAATGGGAAAACACATGCACGTGTGGGTGTTTGCAAAGGCTACATGAGGATGTATTTTGGTTGTACTTTAATTGATACAGCAGCTGTAGAGAGACAGAGGGGGAATGACATGCAGCAAAGGGCCACCAGTGGAATCGAGCCAGGGTCGCTGTGGCAAGGACTGTAGCCTCTGCACATGGAAAGTATAGGGACATTGGGTCAGTCCTCATTTCTGACACATCTGAAGGCTGAGGGCCTGGGGAAGCTGTGGCTGGAGGTTTGGCTCTGGCTGTGTGGGACTGAGAGAGGTTCTTAGAGAACCTCATACATGGTTCCTTTGAAATGTTGTGTTTCCAAACTCCATGCAGTGGCTCCACACCTTCTGGCAGGAGTGATGGCATATCATTAATTTTAAAAGGAATCCAGGTAGGAAGAAGAATTTTGTCAAACCAAAAACACTGTGTAACTGGGCATTAAAAAAAACATGATCCAGAATTTTATTTTCATTACTAAAGATTACACCCCAAAACCACCTTTTTTTGAGAAGTTCTACCACAGGATAAATATTGTTTATGATTTTGACTTTGAAGTGTGTTTCTTCTTCTTCTTTAGGTAAAATAGGCCATTTGATAAATTTAGAGTATGCTTTGTCTAATGCACTCGCCAAATAATCCCTCTGTTAGAATCATGATTATGGTTTTCAAAAAACGACTAATACATTTCTTATTAATTTTTTTATTTATTTATTTTTTAATCAGATGACATTGTCCTATCAGTAAATTTGGTTGTACTGATGAGGAATTATTAGATATCATAAAAATGTTAATCAAGTGAATCAGAGGCAGTGGAATCAGTTTACAAAATTTGTTATATTCTCTTTGAGAACTGCTTGGATTGTAGTTTTCTGTAAAGTCACCCAATTATCACCCATTAAATCTGTTACATATAATGTCTGTCAAACCAATCACTCTTAAAAATTGATAGATTGTAATTACTCTGTTGTTCCATAGTTGAATAGAAAAATTGTGGGTAAATGTAATATTTTTTTAAGTATATTTTTTGGGGGGCTGTTTATTGCCTTTAATTGATAGCACAGTGGACAGAGAGACAGGAAATGGGGAGGCAGAGAGGGGGAATGACATGCAGGAAAGGGCTGCCCGAAGAAATTGTGAGTAAATATCATTTTTACAAAACTGCAGCTTTATCTGGATCCTGCTCACTATTATATCAAACAAAGACCTGGGATTGTGGAACCACATGGGGTTTGACAGACAAAATTGTATCCAGTTAATTCTAAATCATAGATTCAAATTCTGGAGCTTTGATACACCTAACTGTGTTGGCTTTATGCATATTTTTTTGAAGAAATAGGAAGTGACAGGGATAAATCAGTTTGGAAATACCTTCATGAACTAAACAATGTTGTCACATGTGTTTCTGACCTCTGTGATCCACATCTCGGCCATGTAACAGCCGTACACCTCTTAGTTACACACCAGTTGGACATAGAATTCCTCTGATGGGCCTGGTCCAGGATCCTGATCACTGTCCCAAACACATCAACTGTCTCCTTCAGACCTGTAGAACCAGTGTCTCCGCTCAGAGCTCCTCAGCCTGTCCCTCAGCCTGGGACGGGTCCTTACAGCACACAAGTTAAACGAACTATCAACATCATATTGTTGATATATGTACTATAGGTACCTGACTACTCGCATGCAAAATCTGAGCAGGATCTGAGCTGCCCTTGAGAAGCAAGACAGGTTCATTAGGCCATCATCAGGTGAAATTTACCAAACCTTCCCAGCCATCAGCTCTTTCTGAGTTTATTCATTGATTTCATCCCTTCTGCTTTTACAAAAGTTACACAACAATCCATTTCATGAATGGGAGACCCTGAAGATAAAAAAAAACTCTTGCTCTACCTCAGGCGGGGGAACCTCAACACCTGAGGGTCCCTCCTGCTGGACTAATAGAAAGAGAGAGCGGTACAATAATGTGCGATGTTCAGATTAGGTTTATTAGTGTATCGTTTAACAGACAGAGGCAAGAGAGGAAACTTTGTATGAGGCGTAGAACTACAACTAAATGCAATGCACTCAACTGATTGCAGTGTAAAAATACACTACTCACAAAAAGTTAGGGATGTTTGGCTTTTGGATTACATTTCAGAATGCACCTAAAATGCACTATAACCTTTACAGGTGAACTTAATTTAACCATCTCTAAACTTTTGAATGCACATGTTTCAGTCCTTATTGAATAACATGCTGCTCTCTAACAAGGTGATGAACCACAAAAATCACAAGCACCGTCTGATTTAGTGGTTCAGTTGTCATTGAACCACTAAATGTTCTGGTACAATGACAGTTTGTATACTAACAGTCCTCTTCTCTCTCCCTCTTCTCTCCATGTTCACATGTTGACATCATGAAACCAAGACAACACTTTGATCAAATTGATCAAGTTATTGAGGCATTGAGATATTTGTTGTGCTATAGCCACCACTGTTGTTAGCTTTTGTTTGAAATAAAGAAATTACCATTGCATCCTTCTACTTAAAAGGCCTGCTTTCATGATAGAATATCACTGTAGCATGAACTTTTTATGGGGATATTCTTCTCAAATAACCCCAACTTTGTGTGAGTAGTGTATACAAAATAGACCCAGATTTAGAAACAAAGATCATATATGGTGCCTTTCATTTATATCGGCACTAAACATAAAACCTCCACCCTACATTGGAATGTGATCAGCTTCATTGATTTTCTGATTAAAACCCACACTTCTGTTGTTATTGAGCATGCATTTAGGATATTTCCTGATGTCAATGTGTTGTTCAAACAGGTTCTGCAAGAAAACAGAACACATTCATTAAGAATATAAATGTAACTAAATAACTAATGGCACATATTAATTACTTACTGATTATTTTTAGTCTGTCAAAATGTGGCCTCAATAATAACTTACAGTGACAAAGATAACCCACATCCAGGTACTTGTATGTGCCCTGACAGGGGTCTCCATGCAGTGAGTTGCTTGCTGTGATGATGCAGCTGTTCTTCCCATTACATCTGTGGATACAGAGTGATGAGATGTGAGTAAATGAAAGTTAACTACCTTAAGATATCAAATCAACAAAGAATGGATAACTGCACCTTCGAACCACTTCGCTCAGGACCAAAGCACACTCAACATTTTGAAACTCAGCGACAGGACGTTGGAAAGTGCATGTTGTCCCGTCACCACGTCCATAATCAGCTCTGTAGACATGTATTACCTGGCCTTCATCTGAGAGGAAGAGGAGGAGAAGTAGATGAAGAGCACTGAAATGATGTGATAATGATGTGTATTCATAGAGAAAGTGGTCTTACCACAGGACAGGTGTGCTGAGGAACTCTCACAAACAGCAACATCATCTGTAACATGAAGCAGATTAGACTTCACTCTACTGAAGGCTCAGTCAGTGAGGTCATGCAGATGTGACACTGACTTGGTTTGATACAGGTGTAGTTGGTATCCAGGTACTTGTAGGTGCTGGTGCAGGGATCTTGATAATGGATGAGATCTATGTTTACTTCGCACACTGTATTGCCATTACACCTACACACACAAACACAGAAATTAATGCTCCTTTGGCTAATACCAGAGATGGTTCTGTTGTACCCACGGTGCTTAATCTGGATGATTCACAAAGAAGTCTGGTGTATATTGTTCAGTGTTGGCCTTGGTGGAGGTCTGTGCTCCCTGAATGCATATTATGACCTCGGATGGACGTGTAGAGCCGCACAAATTCTAATTATAATTCTTTATTTAAAATGTAGAATCACCATGCAACATGGTCACACTTTACAATTTACAATAAAATAGTGCATGAAGCAAACATAACAAGACAATAAAAAATATGAATTAACCAAACAAGTTTAGAAGCATTAAAAAGTAGAGAAAAGAATAATGATGATGATAGATATTAAAAGAAAGAAAGACAACCTAGGATTGGTTGTAATGAGATGAATAAAGGTGGGTCTTATGTCTTGATTTAAAAATGTAACTGGGAACTATTTTAATTTGTGGAAAATGGGCAGAATATATCTCCTTTAAAAATGCTGACTTGGTGATGGCCTTGATGTACGACTGAAAGGTAAGATGAGGATCAAAAATTACTCCAAGGTTTGAAGATCAGGAACAAGAAGAACTAATTGTGGCAGGCTGCATAAGGGCAAGAAATGGTGGAGAGGGGTCAAAATGACCGTGTTTATTAGTGTAAAGATAATCTGTAATTTTACCCTCATATATCCGCAGCTCCAGGTGTCAACATCTGTCTTTTTATCTCAAAGCTGTAGACATTTTGGATGTCTCTGGTGGTTTAGCCTACCTGCCCCTGAGGTGATCCAAAGTCCCATACAGATAGCACATTGTGTTAGAGACCTCCTCTGGAGAACGTCCTTCGCTGCAGATCTCTGTGTCAGCTCGTCCATACAGAGCCGTCTCCACACTGATCACTCCATGGGCTGTTACAGAAAAGAGACAAAGTCTTCACCTTACTCTGTTCTGTGCCGTGACATAAAGCATGCTGGGTGCATTGTGTAAATAAAACCAAATTAAATGGACTTGTGCTGGGGTTCTGTTGGTTTGTTCCGACCAGTCAGTAAGTGATGGTTAGTGACAGAGCTGTCAACTGATCACCAAGAGCAAATCAACACTCAGTCAGATTTCTGCAGCAAGTCGTCATGACCCATAGTTATGTATTGTTGTTAGGTGACATCTAGTGGTTGTAGTAATTACAACAGAAGCAACAGGAATGTATTTTGTTGTGGATTCGTTTTAAAATGTAAATAATCTTCATCCAAAAGACCGGTCACTCAAGTCTCAGAAACCACCAGCATCCAGACTGTCACACCTTAAAACATACATGACTCAACTGTGCAGTCGGTTCATCACAAAATATCACAAACTAGAAACAGCAGAGGCAATTGTAGTGTTAGAAAGCATTAACTGTTCCCGTCTGTCCAGACTCAAACACAACAAAAGTTTTCACACTAAAACAAGGCCAGCAGTGTTTTTACAAGTCTCTGGTTCAGGGTTCAGACTCCACAGTACTGTGACAGCTGAACAGGAGATGTAGGAAAACAGATGCTGTTAGTTAGAGTTAAGCCATACCACAGCTTAGACGTTGGACATTCTTGCTGTCGCCACAGGTGATGATTCTTTCTGAGGAAACATCTAAAAACACAAATGAGAAAGCATGAGTAAAACTGTGTTGGAGACATATGTGAGAATATGTAAGTCTCTTTTTATATTTACCTGTCATCATGATCAAAAAGGTCGCTGCAAGCACTGAAAAAGAAAACTCACTGTCAAACAGAGCTCCTGTGTACCACAAATAAAACCTCAACATCACCTCAAACCTTTAAAAAGCCAATCAAAGAAGTCTTTAGAAGTTATAAAACACCTCACATTTCTCCTGGGCTTTATTTGAAGTGTATATTTTTTCATTTTAAGAACCAAAATCCATCTCAGTGTAGTTTTCCATCTCCTCTCTAAGCATATCTCTGGAGTTCTAGTAACAAAAACTCAGTTGTGTCTATGATATTTTAATACACACTAATGAAAATCAGAATATAGCACCAGGTTAAGTTATGTTAGCCTGGCTGGGAGCAGGCTAGTTGCACAGGATAAATCCATTGGTGGACAGTAACGGAGTAAATTTACTTGAGTACCGTACTTAAGTACATATCCAGAGGATTTGTACTTTACTTGAGCATTAGATTTCTTTGGTACTTATTACTCTTACTTGAATACATTTCCAAGACAAATATTTTTACTTTTACTGAAGTTAATTTCTAGGAAGGCTGAAAAGTACTCGTTACTTTCAGGTCTTCTCTTTCTTTTTCTTTTTTTTTTCTAAAATCCTATCAGACACAAGCTGTGTTTGTCAAAGTAGGAAACCCTAACCCCTAAAAGCAGCACATCAGTGCAGCTGGTTTCAAAGAGTTCATTCTCAGAAACAAGAGTTAAAGCAGAAGTAAGTGATATATTTGTGTTAATATAAGTCTTAAATAGTTATATCTTCCGTCAGCAATCACTTACATAGAGTGTTTGGACTGAAACACGGGTCTGTCAGTCATTCTGCTCTGCTCTGAGCCGAGGAGAAAACATTTATCGTATCCTACAGTTTTTATCCAATGAGGAGAGAGAACGGCATGCAGGGCTGTGTGTGCAGCCAAGGGACGCCGTGAATGTGGCGACGTAGGGACGAGGACTGTTATGGTGCGTTCAAGGAAACTCATGTTTTTCCGACCTGTGAAGTCGTACCAGTTCGATCTGGTACGAGTTCACCGGTCGGAAGTTACGAGTGGCCGTTATAGTGACTTTCACTGGTAAAACAGGTCGGAAAAACACGAGTGGGTTGCCTGAAACGCTACAAAGTCGTAAGTTGTGACTTGAAGCTGTAATTTACGATTTCAAAAGCCTGCTTGGAACGCAGCATTAGCGAAAACGACCGGACCACTTACTTCTGCTTTAAAAGGTCCTTCAATTCATTTAGAAAAAAATATAGTAATTCGTTGATGTGAAAAATGAGAAATTTACTCTTACTTATACTTTTACTTAAAGTAAATTTAAAAGCATGTACTTTTGGATACTTAAGTACCTTTAAAAACAAGTACTTTTTTACTCTTAATCGAGTAACATGTCGACTGAGCTACTTTTACTTGTAACATAGTAAATTTTGACCAGTAGTATTTGTACTCTTACTCAAGTACTGGGGTCGAGTACTCTGTCCATCTCTGGATAAATCTCCACGGTAACATACATTACTCTGCTTTTGTGCAAGCAAGTCCTAGTTTAAATCAGCAGGATAACGGAAAAATCCCGGCTCAATCTGATCAGAATCAGTTGTATACTCACACAGTGTGGGGCTGAGTCTGAGCATGGTTTCAGCAGCAGGTGAACAGCCGAACTGAATGTAGCTGATGGACACACCTCTATTTATACTGCTGGACTGAGATGTCTACGTGTCTCACATTTGGGAAAACAATGACCCAGATGGTTCTAAGTCACTGATTGGTCCAATATGATCAGGAGGAGTTCTGTGTTTTCTGTGACTAGCATCCAGCTCAGTCAAGGTCAAGGTCAAGGTCAAGGTCATGTTTATTTATAGAGCATCTTATAAAGAACCTAGTTTGACCAAGATGCTTTACATAAAACAAATAACAATAACATACAATGGTACACTAGACAGGATAGGTTGAAAGGTTAATTTTCTTCTCACTTGCACCTTCCCTGAATAATACCTGGGCAGGACGTGACACAGCATCATCTGAAGAACCGGTGTGCTTTAACTCAAAATGTAACACTAGAAATTATAAATCAGTTTCTTGGAAATGATGAATTGATGGAGAGAGAGAATCACTTTTTTGAGCACACCCCTAGTGAGCACTTTGGGGCCTCTAACATCCTGGGGCCCCAAACACTATGCTGTATGGATGTTTTCCTCCTCGGTTACAAAGCATTTCTGGTGTAATGAAAATGTGCTCTAATAGAACAGCTCAACCCTCAGCAACATGTCACTGTCCAGTCACTGGAGTTTGTTCAACTTTTGACTTGAATTCACTTTATTTAATGCAGTTTTTCCTGCTCTTTATCCAGTAGTTAATGGATATTTCAAAGTGGCAGACCAATATTGCCGTGCCACTTTTGGATGACTGTTGGTCTTTGGTTGTTTTTTTCCAATCTCCTGCTGAACTTTGTGGTATGTCTGAAATGAGGGGAAGCTATCGCTCTGTGGTTCCAACGCTAAATAGAACAAACATTTTGTGAAAACTAAATTTTAACTCTGACACTTTCTTGTGCCGTCTTTGCACATGCAAATACATGTTTGTCTTGTAGGCCTGGCTTTTCTTCAAACAAAATCATCAAACCTCAGGCCTGTTATCATTTGATGTATCAAAGCATTTTGAAGCTAAGGATTAAATTTACTTAAGAAGTGACTCTAAACAAGTGAAATCAACTCAAATGTTTAATTCTGGGATGAATGCAATGATTCTATGAGTTTAGTAGGCTAACTGGAGAATATCAAAATTAGTAAGTAATAAACAATTAATTATTACATAAAGTAATAGGACTTGATAAACTTTAAATTCAGCAAGATTTGCTTTCACACAACATTAACAAATCAGCAAAAGATTCACAAGTGATCAAAGTGACCAAATAAACGTGAAACTAAAAATGAAACTACAAAACATGAATCTAACCCAAACACTGTGTACAGGTCTATTGCATTCTATACTCTGTTTTATATACAGAGTATAGAATGTAGGGAAAGTATTCAGACTCCCTTCAACTTTTCACCATTTGTTATGTTATGTTGTTTGTATGTTAAAATCAATACAATTATTTTTCCCCCTCATTAATCTACACTCACCATACCATCATGACAGCACAAACCCAGAATTTTAGAATTTTTTGCAAAATTAATTAAAAAAGAAAAACTGAAATATTAGCAGAACATAAGTATTCAGACCCTTTGCTGACACTCCTGTAGGTCATTCAGGTGCCGTCAATTTCATTCATTTTTGAGATGGTTCTATACCTATATCAGTCCAGCTGTGTTGAATTAAATAGTTTGTACATGACTTGGAAAGCACACACATGTCTAAACAAGGCCTTAGTACATATCAGAGCAAAATGAGATCCATGAGGTTGAAGGAACTGCTCCAAGAGCCAGACAGAATTGTAGCAAAGCACAGATCTGGGCAATTGGGCTACAAAAAATTCTGCTGCACTTACTGTTTCTAAGAGCACAGTGGTCTCCATCATTCTTACATGGAAGAAATTTGGGTCAACCAGGACTCTTCGAGCTGCAGCCAACCAGACCAACTGAACAGTTGGAGAAGAGCCTTGGATAATCAAGAACCAAGAACCAGGTCAACCATCACTGCAGCCCTCCACCAATCTGGGCTGTATGACTGAGTGGCCCGTTAACATAAAGCTGCAACATGAAAAATGATGAAAATTAGAAGGGCATCTGAGTACTTTCTGTACCCACTGTATATAGAACAGAGTGTAGAGTGTAATAGACCTGTATGTATGTACAGTATGTATAACATCGGTGATGCAAAGCATGTGTTCAAGGCAACTGTCTGTCGGGCTGTGAGAAACGTCACTGAAACATCTAATATACTTTTTTTTACAGGTGAGAGCACTTTACCAGAGTAGCAGGTAACAGTCTAGTAATGTAGAATAGAATAGAACAGTCTTTATTGTCATTGCACACAATTGCCCCCCCCCCCCGTGCACTTAAAACTGTTTAAAAACAACAACACTACGCCTATTGATATTAAATAAATTACGTGGGGCAGGTTAAACAACATTGTGACTGTTTGTCATGAATTTATATAACTCCTGTTTGATCTATAGCTTGTGTTTATATTTCATCTCTAGTTGCTGCCAAGTTCATTTTGTGCCTGTTGAGTTGTACCTGCATGCACAAACACACGCAGAATAAATGTTCATTAACTGGAACACTTGAGATATAATGAATTAAACTCATGTATTAAGAGAGAAATGATGGGTCAGGGGCTGATTAACTCAGAGTTGATTGAACCAGTTGTTATCACCTGTTATGAAACGGAAAAACCTGAGTTCAGGGTTAGTCAATTCAGAGTTAAGGTTTAACGCTGAGTTTATCAACCCTGCTTTCTGAAACAGGGCCCAGATTTCCTCACCAGGATGAATTGGTCAGAGGTTGGGGAAAAAAAGGTCAAAACTCACAAAACACAATTTTGAAGCCATTGAACTCAGGCCTTGTCCACGTGGAAACTGCGGTTTCCCAAAATGATTGTTCACATGGGTTGTGTCATGCAATAGTCTTATAAGACTGCTACAATCGCACAGGGATTGGAGTTTCTTGCTTTAAAATGGGCCATGACCGAGAAATTTCGCGAGTACCTTTTGGGGTACCGGTGCATGGTTTTCACGGATCCCTTGAGTTATCTCCAGTCAGCCAAGCTAGGCGCAGCTGAACATCGCTGGGCTGCCCAACTTGCATCATTTGACTTTGAGATCAAGTATCGAGCCGGTCGCAGCAATAAGAACGCTGATGCCCTCTCCAGGCAGCCCACCTCCAGCATTAGTTTGGCAGAGCAAGTCTTGCCTAGCACCTCGGTCCCTGTTACTCTTCAGTCAGCTCCTAGTCCCAGCTTGGTGTCCGCAACTCAGGTGGTGGTTTCGGTCTTTCCCCCTCACTCTTTTCCTGACATCTGTGCTTTGCAGGAGGCTGATCCCCTCCTGAACGACATCTTGGTGCATTGGAGAAGGCAGATTAAGCCTACACCAGCGGAGAAACAGCAGCTCCCCAATTATCTTTGGCCTTGTTAAAACAATGGGATCGTCTTGTGGAGAAAGAGGGTGTGCTGTACCGCCGGATCCATCGTCCAGATGGGGGTGAGGAAATCCTCCAGCTTGTTTTGCCATCTGTCCTCAAGCATGACATCTTGACACAGCTGCATCAGGAACATGGGCACCACCGAGCTTGTGCGACAGCGTTGTTATTGGCCAGGAATGACGTCCGACATCAACCTGTGGGTCCAAAGGTGTGAGCGTTGCCAGATGGCGAAGGACACCAGACCAGCGTCTGGTAGCTTCATGGGGCACTTGTTGGCATCGCGGCCAAATGAGATCGTGGCCATCGACTTCACACTGTTGGAGCCTTCTCAATGTGACTGGCACTAGGGTTACTTGTGTATGACAACGCCACTCTCTTTAAAGGGGAGAGACCCTGGACTACGCGCAGTGTGACTAATTTACAGCAAACACTCCCCACTCAGGTTAATACCTATTATGGCAAGGACAAGCCGAGGCTCTTAAAGTTATGTACAAAAATAAAGTTTATTTCAATAATATCCCATAAGCAATAAAATCAATACGTTTGTATTGGATATACAATATAACAGGAAACCGACACACTAAAAATGCAATGAGAGGTAAGTAATCTAAATTCAACATAAAACACGAGCATATAGACCCAGAAAATGTTTGTACCTCTTTTCTTCTCAGACCTACGACGCCGGCAACAGGAGCATGGACGAGGGTGAGCTACGAGAACAAACGTGGACTTGCAAAGTCCCGCGAGATCCTAGTCTCATGTACTGTGAGGCTGCTGTTGCTAGGTTCCCCACCTGGTGACCTGGGTATAGCGTCCCATATGTTACATCAAGGTGGTTTCCAAAATGTTATGGTGATAACTGATGTATTCAGCAAGGGTTACATGCTGCTATTCCGACATGCCGCTATTTCGACATTGACTTCTAATTGTCGGAATAGCGGCATTAACATTATTTTTCAAGCGTCCCACTATTCTGACATTTTTTGTTTTCATTGTCGGAGTAGCGGCATTTTACTATTTTTCAAACATTCCGCTTTTCCAACATTGATTGATTACGTTATAGTCAGACGTGTCCTTCTGATTTTTTTTTTTTATCTGAGACACTGTTTCTCATACACAAATACATAGGCCTATAAGAGAGAAGAAAAAACAAACCCGCCAAGTTTAAAAACACACCAGCAGCAGTGCACACTGATCTGCAGCTACTGAGACAGTTATTATTCTGTCACCTGAGTTAACAAGGTGCACGTGTGTTTGGAGCTGACGAGAGAATAAAGAGTGAGACAACGCGGCCCTGAGGAGGAACTGTGAAGGACTAAGCTGTAATGGAAAATGACCTAAACCGAGACCACACTAATTGCTCATCATCACATCTCCCTAAAGAAATCATCACAACAAGGAAAAAGTGTTTGTTTCTGTGGCGGGGAGAGAAGGCGCTCTGTGATCGAATAGTAATGTCTTTCCAGGATGTTGCAGAGTTCAGCTGTCTGAGGTGAGTGATTACATGCAAAAACACAAAGTTTATACTGTTTATACCAGTTTATACTGTGCAGTTTATTAGTGGTTTGTCATAAGGATTCGAGTCATGTACCATAGATATTTGATTGTTTTTTGAGTGTTTGTTGTGGTTGAAAAAATTGCCCCCATACTTTAGCGTTGCCATGGTGTAACTCCGGTTTGCCTGCATCAATTTTAGTCGCGTTTTTTGCTCCCCCCAACACTGGGTGATCATCAGGACAGCGATTTAGGGGTCAAAAATGACCGGAATTCTCCTTTAAAAACCCCATCTTTTAAAAAAAAAAAAAATTATTTTGTAGAAAGTGTCTACTGCCGGAAAAAACAACAACAACAAGAGCAGTAAAAAAAAAACAAAAACGCTGCACAACGACCACGCGATGATCGATACTGTCGCATGTCGCCATAAGACCCCATCCTGAGAGGGCCAAGTGAGAGGACGGTTCCTGTAGAAGTTCCTACCCCCTCCTTTTACCAGGAACTACAAGAAAGAATTGCTAGTGTTTCTTTTCTTTTCTGTTGTGGATTCTTAAAGCTAGCCTCACAAGGAACTCAGTACTTATAATAACTCTATTATAATAACTGCTGATTACACTAAAATCCAATGGGAAAACACATGCACGTGTGGATGTTTTCAAAGGCTACATAAGGTTGTATTTTGGTTGTACTTTAATTGATACGGCAGCTGTAGAGAGACAGGAAACTGGGAGACAGAAGGGGAATGACATGCCGCAAAGGGCCACCGGTGGAATCAAGCCGGGTTCACTGCGACGAGGACTGTAGCCTCTGCGCATGGAAAGTAGGGACATTGGGGCAGTCCTCATTTCTCTGAAGGCTGAGAGCCTGGGGAAGTTCCTTTGAAATGTTGTGTTTTCAAACTCCATGCAGTAGCTCCACACCTGCTGCCTTGCCTGCTTCAGTTTACAAGGGATTCGCTGTATCATACCTGACAAAATTATCACCCATTAAATCTGTTACATATAGGCTATAATATCTCTGTCAAACCAATTGCTCTTAAAGATTGATTCATGATTAAGTGTAATTACTCTATTGTTCTATATGGTTGAATAGAAAATTTGTGGGTAAATATCATTTTACAAAACTGCAAAATCTGCTTGTGAAAATTAGACAGCTTTATCGGGTCCTGCTCACCTCAAAATCACATTTCAAAATAAAATCTAAAAAAAAACATTTTTTTCAAACAAGGACCTTGGATTGTGGAACCACGTGGGGTTTGGTTGTGACAGACAACATTTTTTATCCAGTTAATTCTAAAGGTGCCAACCATAGATTCAAATTCTGGAGCTTTGATACCACCTTACTCTCTCAGAAGCTGACATTTTAATGTAGTGGATTTTATTGCCTCACAAGAGTTGGAAAATTACTGTGTTGGCTTTATTAATATTTTCTGAGGAAATAGGAAGTGACAAGGATAAATAAGTTTGGAAAGACCTTCATGAACTAAACAATGTTTTCGCATGTATTTCTGCCAGAGTTCCGTGACACACCTGACCACTGAGATCCACTGAGATCCACATCTCGGCCATGTAACAGCCGTACACATCTTAGTTACACACCAGTTGGACATGTGTAGAATTCCTCCGATGGGCCTGGTCCAGGATCCTGATCACTGTCCCAAACACATCAACTGTCTCCTTCAAACCTGTAGAACCAGTGTCTCCGCTCAGAGCTCCTCAGCCTGTCCCTCAGCCTGGGACGGGTCCTTACAGCACACAAGTTAAACGAACTATCAACATCATATTGTTGATACATATGCACTATAGGTACCTGACTACTCACATGCAAAATCTGAGCAGGATCTGAGCTGCCCTTGAGAAGCAAGACAGGTTCATTAGGCCATCATCAGGTGAAATTTACCAAACCTTCCTAGCCATCAGCTTTTTCTGAGTTTATGGGATGCATCACTTTATTCATTGATTTCATCCCTTCTGCTTTTACAAAAGTTACACAACAATCCATTTCATGAATGGGAGACCCTGAAGATAAAAAAAAACTCTTGCTCTACCTCAACCTCAACACCTGAGGGTCCCTCCTGTTGGACTAATAGAAAGAGAGAGGGGTACAATAATGTGCGATGTTCAGATTAGGTTTATTAGTGTATCGTTTTGTTTAACAGACAGAGGCAAGAGAGGAAACTTTGAATGAGGCATAGAACTGCATGACAATACAACTAAATGCAATATCTGATTGCAGTGTAAAAATATACAAAATAGACCCAGATTTAGAAAAAAAAAGATCATATATTGTGCCTCTCATTTATATCGGCACTAAACATAAAACCTCCACCCTACATTGGAATGTGATCAGCTTCATTGATTTTCTGATTAAAACCCACACTTCTGCTGTTATTGAGCATGCATTGAGGATATTTCCTGATGTCAATGTGTTGTTCAAACAGGTTCTGAAAGAAAACAGAATACATTCATTAAGAATATAAATATAACTAAATAACTAATGGCACATTATAATCATAATTACTGATAATTCTTATTCTGTCAAAATGAAATGTGGCCTCAATAATAACTTACAGTGACAAAGATAACCCACATCCAGGTACTTGTATGTGCCATGACAGGGGTCTCCATACAGTGAGTTGCTCGCTGTGACGATGCAGCTGTTCTTCCCATTACAGCTGTGGATACAGAGTGATGAGATGTGAGTAAATGAAAGTTAACTACCTTAAGATATCAAATCAAGAAAGAATGGACAACTGCACCTTTCAGCTACTTTGGTTGTGGGACTTGAACACGCAACATTTTGAATCTCAGCGACAGGACGTTCAAAAGTGCATGTTGTCTCGTCATTACGTCCATAATCAGCACTGTAGACATAGATTTCCTGGCCTTCACCTGAGAGGAAGAGGAGGAGAAGTAGATGAAGAACACTAAAATTATGTGATAATGGTGTGTATTCATAGAGAAAGTGGTCTTACCACAGGACAGGTGTGCTGAGGAACGCTCACAAACAGCAAGGTCATCTGTAACATGAAGCAGATTAGACTTCACTCTACTGAAGGCTGAGTCAGTGAGGTCATGCAGATGTGATACTGACTTGGTTTGATACAGGTGTAGCTGGTCTCCAGGTACTTGTAGATGCCGTAGCAGGGATCAGAGGTTTGGATGACATCTATGTTTACTTCACACACTGTATTGCCATTACACCTACACACACAAACACAGAAATTAATGCTCCTTTGGCTAATACCAGAGATGGTTCTGTTGTACCCATGGTGCTTAATCTGGATGATTCACAAAGAAGTCTGGTGTATATTGTTCAGTGTTGGCCTTGGTGGAGGTCTGTGCTCCCTGAATGCATATTATGACCTCGGATGGACGTGTAGAGCCGCACAAATTCTAATTCTAATTCTTTATTTAACATGTAGAATCACCATGCAACATGGTCACACTTTACAATTTACAATAAAATAGTGCATGAAGCAAACATAACAAGATAATAAAAAATATGAATTAACCAAACATGTTTAGAAGCATCAAAAAGTAGAGAAAAGAACAACGATGGTCTTATGTCTTGATTTAAAAATGTATACTGAACGAGCTTGTTAAACTTGTGATGGGAGGCTATTCCAAAGAAAAGGGGCTCGTTAGTGAATGCTCTGTAGCCAACTGTTATCTTTCTCACAGGAGGAATGGTCAGGAGGCCAGCATTGAGTGAACGAAGAGGACATGCTGGGGTAAAATCAACTCTGGCCTGTATGGTTAGCCAATGGAGAGAGGCCAGAATGGGTGTTATATGTGTACATTTCCTAGATTCATTCAGTACTCTAGCCGCTGCATTTTGGACGAGCTGGAAACCTCTAGTGGCAGATTTAGGAAGACTGGTGAAAAGGCCAAAATAGTCTGGCAGATACAAAAGAATGGATTAGAGTTTCAGCATCGCACGGTGATAAAATGGGGAATCTTGGCAATATTCCTGAGATTTAAAGGAGACATATTATGGAAATATCACTTTTTGAAGGCTCTTTAACATGTATTTTGGTGTTTGTCTTGCCTTTCCCTCAGATGTCTTTCAATGATGTAATTTTTGAACTTGGATAATACCACCCCTACCTGGTACTAGTAGAAGGGGCGGGGCAAGCAGTGGTTCATTTGCATTTAAAGGGACAGGCACTGAAACCAGCCGTTCTGAACAGGGCTGTTTTGAGAGGATGAAAAGAGCTGTGATGTTTGATCCTTGGGGTATTTTGACCAAAGCATGTCACACACATGTCTTTAAGACACCTGGGAACTATTTTATTAGTGTAAAGATAATCTGTCATTTTACCCTCAGATATCTGCAGCTCCAGGTGTCAACATCTGTCTTTTTATCGCAAAGCTGTAGACATTTTGGATGTCTCTGGTGGTTTACCTGCTCCTGAGGAGCTCCAAAGTCCCCTGCAGAGAGCACTTTGTGTCAGTGAGCTGCTCTGGAGGACGTCCTTCGCTGCAGGTCTCTGCGTCAGCTCGTCCATACAGACCCGTCTCCACACTGATCACTCCATGGGCTGTTACAGAAAAGAGACAAAGTCTTCACCTTACTCTGTTCTGTGCCGTGACATAAAGCATGCTGGATGCATTGTGTAAATAAAACCAAATGAAATTGACTTGTCCTGGTGTTCTGTTGGTTTGTTCCGACCAGTCAGTGAGGGATGGTTAGTGACAGAGCTGTCCCACCAGCACCACAACTGATCACCAAGAGCAAATCAACACTCAGTCAGATTTCTGCAGCAAGTCGTCATGACCCATAGTTATGTTTTGTTGTAAGGTGACATCTAGTGGCTGTAGTGATTACAACAGAAGCATCAGGAATGCATTTTGTTGTGGATTCGTTTTAAAATGTAAATGATCTTCATCCAAACAACTGATCACTCAGTCTCTCAAACCACCAGCATCCAGGCTGTCACACCTTAAAACATACATGACTCAACTGTGCAGTCGGTTCATCACAAAATATCACAAACTAGAAACAGCAGAGGCAATTGTAGTGTTAGAAAGCATTAACTTAACCATGGAGACACCCACAATGTCTACACCATCATGTCCAAATGTCTCTGTTCCCGTGTCTCAAACACAACAAGAGTTTTCATACTAAAACAAGGCCAGCAGTGTTTTTACAAGTCTCTGGTTCGGCCATACCACAGCGTAGACGTTGGACATTCTTGCTGTCAGCACAGGTGATGATTCTTTCTGAGGAAACATCTAAAACACAAATGAGAAAGCATGAGTAAAACTGTGTTGGAGACATATGTGAGAATATGTAAGTCTCTTTTTACATTTACCTGTCATCATGACCAAAAAGGTCGCTGCAAGCACTGAAAAAGAAAACTCACTGTCAAACGTTTAAAAAGCCATAATTTTTCATTTTAAAAACCAAAATCCACCTCAGTGTAGTTTTCCATCTCCTCTCTCTAGTAATAAAGGTTAAGTTAAGCCTGGGTGTTAGCCTGGCTGGGAGCAGGCTAGCTGCACAGGATAAATCTCCATGGTAACATATGCGCCTCTGCTTTTGTGCAAGCAAGTCCTAGTTTAAATCAGCAGGATAACAGGAAAATCCCGGCTCAATCCAAATCGGATCAGAATCAGTTGTATACTCACACAGTGTGGGGCTGAGTCTGAGCATGGTTTCAGCAGCAGGTGAACAGCCGAACTGAATGTAGCTGATGGACACACCTCTATTTATACTGCTGGACTGAGATGTCTACGTGTCTCACATTTGGGAAAACAATGACCCAGATGGTTCTAAGTCACTGATTGGTCCAATATGATCAGGAGGAGTTCTGTGTTTTCTGTGACTAGCATCCAGCTCAGTCAAGGTCAAGGTCAAGGTCACGTTTATTTATAGAGCACCTTATAAAGAACCTAGTTTGACCAAGATGCTTTACATAAAACAAATAACAATAAAATACAATGGTACAGTAGACAGGATAGGTTGAAGGGTTAATTTTCTTCTCACTTGCACCTTCCTTGAATAATACCTGGGCAGGACGTGACACAACATCATCTGAAGAACTGGTGTGCTTTAACTCAAAAATAAATCAGTTTCTTGGAAATTATGAATTGATGGAGAGAGAATCTCTTTTTTGAGCACTTTGGGGCCTCTAACATCCTGGGGCCCCAAACACTACTATGCTGTATGGATGTTTTCCTCCTCGATTACAAAGCATTTCTGGTGTAATGAAAATGTGCTCTAATAGAACAGCTCAAACCTCAGCAACGTGTCATTGTCCAGTCACTGGAGTTTGTTCAACTTTTGACTTTTAACTTGAATTCACTTTATTTAATGCAGTTTTTCCTGCTCTTTATCCAGTAGTTCATGGATATTTCAAAGTGGCAGACCAATATTGCCGTGCCACTTTTGGATGACTGTTGGTCTTAGGTTGTTTTTTTTGTTTTTTTTATCTCCCAGCTAAACTTTGTGGTATGCCTGAAATGAGGTGAAGCGATGGCTCTCTGGTTTCAACACTAAATAGAGTCTTTTGAAGAGGAGAGCGCACACCTGTATTGATGAGGTGCTCACAAACAAAAAATGAACAAAGGAAAAAAAGGAATATGGCACACTCCGTAGCTTCAGATGCAATCATGCAAAAATATTTATTCAAGCTTAAAGGGACAACGAGGAGTTTCTCCATCGGCAGAACGAAAAATTCCGGGACAATAAAAAAGTCTCATATTAATGTGGATGAATCTACGTTACCCACACTTGTTAATGGGCCCATTTTCGATAAATATATCGTTTTGTCTCTATTGTTATTTTGTTATTATTAGTGGTGGCGGAAATGCTGGGCGAGCCGACCAGCGTTCCTTTACTTTCGGCTTCGCGGACGCTGCCCGGCGAGCAGGGGTGGAAAGTAACGAGTTACATTTACTCAAGTTACTGTAATTAAGTAGCTTTTATGTGTACTTGAGTAATTTTTAAAATCAGTACTTTTACTTTTACTTGAGTACATATTGTTGGAAGAAATTTACTTAGTTACATTTTAAATAGCTTAAGTTACAAAGTAAAAAATATATAACTCTGTGTGGGTTGTCAAAAGTAGCTACGCTGCTGCCGCCTCTCTCTCTCTCTCCCTTCACAGACGCACACAGCAGCAGCAGGTACACACCTCTTTCCCCCTCCATGCTACGTGAGTTAGTGCATAACAGGGCTCGTCGCTATGTTGTCGTCTTAATATTAGCCATTAGCCGCAGCTAGCGGTTAAAAGCTGACGTTAATGATTAAAGACAACGTTATCAGGCATGTCCATTTATTCGGCTACGTTTATGGTGACCGTGCCAGACACACCGGGGCTGAAGGCCGGACCGGCAGTCCGTTGAGTTAAATGTAGGAGCCCAGTCAGACCCATGGCCATGCTCAGAGGAACAGACAAGCAGCCCACTGCTTCAGAGCAGTTACAGTAGAGAGGCAAGAGAGAGAGAACCTACAGTAACCCCCCCCCCCTCCTCCTTCTCCTTGAGAGCAGACAGGAAAGACAGTAAAAAAAACAGGTGTGTGTGAGTGAAAGAGAGAGAGAGAGATTTTTCTTTTCTTTTTTTATCCGTATTGAAAATGGTATTGAGTATCGAATATTTTCCTTAATATCGATATTGACTTGAAAATGTTAGTATCATGATCATGATCGTGACAACCTTAGTGCCAGTAACTGTAACTGTCCATCTGATTGGCTCAGAAGGTCAGAATCAAGTTGGTGCCACAGGAGCTAAAAGATGATGGAGACCAGTGTATCGATGGAGAAGGGACAAATTTGGAACACAGAGACATGCACAGAGAATGTTAGGCCAATCTCTGGCCATTATAGCCCCCCCCCCCCCCAAAAAAAAAAAAAGTAACTAAGTAACTTGTACTCTGAGTAAATTTTAAATGAACTACTTTTACTTGAGTAGATTTTTACACCAGTACTTTTACTTTTACTTGAGTAAAATTTCATCAAGGTAACTGTACTTTTACTTGAGTAGATTTTTTTGGTACTCTTTCCACCCCTGCCGGCGAGTCATGAGAATAACGCCGCCGAATCGCTGTTTATGGTCGGAACTACGACAGTATCTGATCGAAAATAAAGCGTTTTGCTTCTCAAAACAATATGCTTTCAAAAGAGTGATACATTTGCATCACAAAACCGTTGTCCACGAAAAAGTCAGACCTCACAATCGCTTGGCGCTATTTTATCTCCCTTCATATCACTGCGCACTGCCGCCTGTAGACAGCTGTGCGCGTTTCCATCAGCTGTTTCACGGAGTTTACTGCTCAGATAGTTCACGTAAACATATCTGACTATGACACAAGTGATGAAGCCATCCCTTGTTTTAGCACAGAGCCAAAGGGAGGGACGCAGTCCGGGGAAAGTCACTGTTGATGCACATAACTGCTGATGGGGATGCCATATAGATTCATGTCAAAAGACCCGAACTATCCCTTTAAAAACCAGGTTTGGTTTTTAAGCTTGAATAAATATTTTTGCATCTGAGACTACGGAGCGTGCCACCTTCCAACGCTAAATAGAACAGACATTTTGTGCAAACTAAATTATAACCCAGACACTTTCTTGTGCCGTCTTTGCACATGCAAATACACGTTTGTCTTGTAGGTGTAGCCGATGTCTGGCCCTCTGCGTTCTGTTTCTCGGTAAGGACTGCCCCAGGTGGCAGGCAACGATGCAAACCGTTTGGCCAAGAGCGCAATGAGTGCTTGGCAGTATGGTTGGCACATCCTTCATGGGTGAGTGCACCTCCGTTACATGCCTGGCTTTTCTTCAAACAAAATCATCAAACCTCAGGCCTATTATCATTTCATGTATCAAAGCATTTTTAAGCTAAAGATTAAATTTACTTAAGAGGTGACTCTAAACTATTGAAATCAACTCAAATGTTGAATTCTGGGATGAATGCAAGGATTCTATTACTGTAATTCAGCAGCTGTAGAGTATCAAAATTAGTAAGTAGTAATAATTAATTATTACATAAAGTAATAGTATTTGATAAACATTAAATTCAGCTGTGAGCACCAGATAGCCAATTCAGTAACTCAATCTCATATATACTAACTATTAATTTTCAACCTTGATTAATAATTAACTCAATAACTATAACCAACAACCCGACACATTTTTTTTGCTGCGCTTATTGTTTCTAAGAGCACAGTGGCCTCCATCGTTCTTACATATTTCATCTCTAGTTGCTGCCAAGTTCATTTTGTGCCTGTTGAGTTGCAGCTGCATGCACAAATACACGCAGAATAAATGTTCATTAACTGGAACACTTGAGATAAAACCTATTTTTTTTTCGATTAGCTCTGTGTGCTCTGTGTTTAGCTCAGTTGGTAGAGCACCTGCCCCATGCGTTGAGGCTATAGTCCTCACTGCAGGCGGCTCTGGTTTGAATCCCATGTCGAGCAGCTCTATCCTGTGTGTCATTACCCCCCTTTCTGCCTCCCATTTCCTGTCTCTCTCTCAACTCTCCTGTCCATTAAAGTCAAAAAAGCCCCAAAAAATATACTTAAAAAAAAAAAAAGAAATCTCACATATTGAGTGAGAAATTATGGGTCAGGGGCTGATTAACTCAGCGTTGATTGAACCAATTGTTATCACCTGTTATGAAACTGAAAACTCTGAGTTTGACGGTTCAGGGTTTGTCAATCCAGAGTTAAGGTTTAACACTGAGTTTATCAACCCTGCTTTCTGAAACAGAGCCCAGATTTTGAAAGCAAAAGGTCAAAACTCACAAAACACAATTTTGAAGCCATTGAACTCAGGCCTTGTCCACGTGGAAACTGAGGTTTGAAAAATGATCGTACACACGGATTGACTGAAAACAACTCAAAACGCTGTAGTACATACAGTATATTCAGTTGGCATAACATAACAATAACAGGACATTCTCCCACACTTTTGAAGTTTTTTAGTGGACATTATGAGACCATAGAAATCACCGCAGATGTTGCCCCCGATGATCCTGGAGCCCACTCACCTCAATTTATTTAGATTGTGTAACTGTAAAAACGACCAAAACGACTGAACGGCAGGCTGCAGAGAGGCCCTATTGAAACGGCCCTGCTGGAACGCGGGGTGGCCGGCTCTTGAATCACTCTGAGCATTGGCAGGTAAATGTGTCATGGTTTAGTGAAGGTGCCTGGCGTAAGTCAGCAAACTGTTGCTTTGTTCATCTGCACACTGCGCTCTAAAGCCTGTTGGGCTGCAGGTCCAAACATCTGGCCTGGAATGACAGGTAGTGCGGAATGTCTTTTTACAAGCCTCTGACAAGGGGGACTGGGCAAGCCACACTTGGCGCCGGGCCAAGGTCAAGATGGACATCAGTCTGCCAAGCTCTCTAGTCATGAAAACAAATGCCTGGAGTGAAGCACCCAGGCGTTAGGTCTAAGGGTTTCATCTGGAAAAAAAAAAAAAAAGCCACAATCCCGTACTTCTCACCAGTGGAGACATATGTATTAATGCTTATGCAGAATATGAGCATATACAGAATGCAAAAAAAAACAAAAAAACAATACAGTAGCAGCTGCAAAAGAACGAGAGTTCTCATGGCAGAAATTTGTTGACTATTGAGTATTAATAGAAAAAATACGTGTTCCACCTAATTACCCTGCAGCTGCAACTCAACAGGCACAAAATGAACTTGGCAGCAACTAGAGACGAAATATAAACACAAGCTGTAGATCAAATGGGTGTTATATAAATTCATGACAAACAGTCACGATGCTGTTTAACCTGCCCCACCTACTTCAACAGCATCAGTGACTGCATTAAACATGTGATATCTATGTGATATCTCACATCAGTGCTATACAGTCATTGCCAAAAGTATTGGCACCCACCACCAGAAAATGCCCCAATTTCTCCCTGAAAATCATTGCAAATACAAATGTTTGGGTATTTAGAAGTTTGTTTTTTTTGGTTTGCAACGGACACAAAAACTGAGGGAGAAAAAAAGTAAAATCTGACATTTTAGAACTCCAAAAATGCCCCCATCTGGTGGGCTGCAAAGGTATTGCAAGTCAGACGTCAAATCATGTTCACAATAATTAAAATGTAATGATATAAAGATAGACATAATAACACTCTTTGTCTCAGTTACTATAACCTCACCAAGTGTCTACTACAATTAGCAATACCTTCAACTTCTCAGTGACTGTGGAGCTTCTGACATGTTTTTCCTGCTTTCAGTTCAGTCTGGAATGTTCCATCTTCATCATTAAAATTGAAAAGTGCTCTCAGAACACATTATTTGGCCTCCGTATTGTTTATGGTGTCGGAGATGGGCCGCAAACATGTTTGAGATTTTCAAGTGGGCCCTGAGTTGGAGAAGGTTGGGAACCACTGGTATAGCCCAGCACAGTTTATCTCAAAGGGTTTTACACAGCATCATATCAACATCCTCTGCCCTTAGACCCTCACATCCACCGAGGAAAAACTCCAGCTCTTTTGGTCAGCCATCTTTACTATGTTTGATTTCACACAGATACATAGACAGACACACACACACACACACACACACACACACACACACACACACACACACACACACACACACACACACACACACACTTGTATATCATGGGTCTCATTACATTAGTAAATCAGTGTTGATTTGCACATAAAAGCCCACGCTACTAAAAACCTACTCCGGAATTAGGAACACTGCTGGAATCTCACATTTAAGCACATGTGTAAGATCATGAATGAATGATATAAGGAGACCATGACCACCACATAAGGAGGTAGGTACATCCTGTCCACCTGCAAAGAGGGAGAGAGAGAAAAGAAAAGAGAGATAGAAGATCCGAGTCATTTTGGGTGAAGTGGATAGATTTTTTTTTCTTTCTCCACAACATTTAGCAACACACACTGTGCAACGTATATCAGCTGCACATTAATGTGTGATATCATATATCAGGTTACATCATCATACTTGCATGTGACGTCCCCATCCCCATATGACACATGAAGCAAATATTACTTTTGCTTTTGAAGTCACTTTGCTGAGCAGCCATGTCTGGAATGTAGTTCCGGCTTTTGCCTCGAAAACTATTTGGTCTTGTAACGTTCCATTATTATTTCATAGCATGGTGAATGTGCAGGTCACACCTTGTCCATGAGAGGGTTTTGGAGCTGTTGAATTGTGTATTTGATGAGTTTTATGAGGGAAAGGCATAGATACAGCGCGCCGTGCAGAGCTCACGTCACGATTATGGCAATAGGGGAATCTGCTAAAATGTTGAAATATCCCTTTAATGTTTATCAAGTACTATTAGTTTATTGATAGAAAAGGACGACCACCGCACACTGATAAGACTCTATGCTGGCGGTGGTCATCCTTTTTCTATCAATTTTACGCACTCCTGCTACCCACCTGCACCTGAGGAACTGTGGCTGTGCAGGGAGATTCACTTTTCTTCAGTTTACTATTACTTTATGTAATAATTAATTGTTTTAGGCTACTACTTACTAATTTTGATACAGTTGCTGAATTAATAGAATTCTTACATTCATCCCAGAATTCAACATTTGAGTTGATTTCACTTGTTTAGAGTCACCTCTTAAGTAAAATTTAATCCTTAGCTTCAAAATGATTTGATACATCAAATGATAACAGGCCTGGGGTTTGATGATTTTGTTTGAAGAAAAGCCAGGCCTACAAGACAAACATGTATTTGCATGTGCAAAGACGGCACAAGAAAGTGTCAGAGTTAATCTTAAATTTGCATAAAATGTTTGTTCTATTTAGCGTTGGAACCACAGAGCCATCAGTTCACCTCATTTCAGGGATACCACAAAGTTTAGCTGGGAGATTGGTAAAAAAAAACAACCTTAGACCAACAGTCATCCAAAAGTGGCACGGCAATATTGGTCTGCCACTTTGAAATATACTTGATAAAGAGCAGGAAAAACTGAGTTGCATTAAATGAAGTGAATTCAAGTTAGAAGTCCCCTAGATCAGTGGTTCTCAATCTTTTTTCAGTGAAGTACCCCCTGTTAAATATTTTTTCGAGCAGTATCTACCCAGAGCAACGCATTTTTGGACCATTACACCAGAACACAGCATTTGTAATCGAGTGAGGAAAACATCCATACAGCCAGAGCCGGTTATAGTGACCTCCATGGGCCCTATGGAATAAAAATAGACTAAGACTCCTAACTGAACCCCAAAAATTTTCAACAGTCGCACTGACACCCTTTATTTTCCACGCAAATTCCCCTTTAAAAAAAATCTCTTTTACGAGCATGGTTGGTCTAACTAAGAATAAATTCAGAACAAATCAAATCAAACTAAATGTAACAATGCATGTAAACATGTTAATGTTTGAAAAAACTCACCATTAAATACATCTCTAGACAGAAAGCTACTATTGCAATTCAGTCTGTGTCCATCAACATTGGTGGCACTTGTGGGACTGTGCTCACTTCAAATGTAGGTAATAAATGAGAATATATGTCACATATTAAAAAAAAAAAAAAAAAGTCACATAATAAAAGAACACCAAATTATTTGGGGGGGCTTAAGAATATTTAGGGGGGCTTCAGCCCCCTAACACATCTGCCTAATGACGCCACTGTAGGTAAGTTGGTCACTTTGATGCTGTCGTTTACAATCTCATGTAACACCAACCTGAATTCATAAAGTTTCCTCATGAAGCAGTCAGGAGGCTCACCGACATGACGTGCATGTTTTGTGTTTAGATGCGTCTGGAGATGAGCGCCTTCATGCCACTGTTTGCTAACTTCTTCCCACAGAAGAACAAAACATGATGCCTAGAGTGGGCTGCAACTCGTGGACGTAATTCCCTTCATCACAAATTCTTCTGAACACGGTCGGGATTTTACCGGCTCTGGTTTCGCCTTTATATCACTTATCCCTCCGTGGTTTAGCAGCGCTGCTGCTGCTTCACGTCAACCCCGACTCCGTTGTTTGATTGACAGGCGATGCCGTGCGGCAAATGCCAGGTTGGGTTAAACCAACTGGTGGGGGGGACTCAGGTTTTTTTTTAGGATAATTAATTAAGTAGCCCACTAAATATAAGATTTAGTTTATGAATTTAGACGTGTATTTTATTGAAATATCCGTTATATAATTACTTTAATGGATTTTGGAATTTATATATTTTTTAATATATATTTCAAATCTCACGTACCCCCTGGAGTGCCTTCACGTACCCCTAGGGGTACGCGTACCCCCATTTGAGAAACACTGCCCTAGATGAAGTTGAACAAACTCCAGTGACTGGACAAAGACGCGTTGCTGAGGGTCGAGCTGTTCTATTAGAGCACATTTTCATTACACCAGAAATGCTTTGTAATCGAGGAGGAAAACATCCATACAGCATAGCAGTGTTTGGGGCCCCAGGATGTTAGAGGCCCCAAAGTGCTCACTAGGGGTGTGCTCAAAAAAGTGATTCTCTCTCTCCATCAATTAATCATTTCCAAGAAACTGATTTATAATTTCTAGTGTTACATTTTGAGTTAAAGCACACCAGTTCTTCAGATGATGCTGTGTCACGTCCTGCGGTATTATTCAGGGAAGGTGCAAGTGAGAAGAAAATTAACCCTTCAACCTACCATGTCTAGTGTCACTGAGCTGGATGCTAGTCACAAAAAACACAGAACTCCTCCTGATCATATTGGACCAATCAGCAACTTAGAACCATCTGGGTCATTGTTTTCCCAAATGTGAGACACGTAGACATCTCAGTCCAGCAGTATAAATAGAGGTGTGTCCATCAGCTACATTCAGTTCGGCTGTTCACCTGCTGCTGAAACCATGCTCAGACTCAGCCCCACACTGTGTGAGTATACAACTGATTCTGATCAGATGTTCTTTGTTGTGCAAAAACAAGATAGTGGATTGAGCCGGGATTTCCCTGTTATCCTGCTAATTTAATCTAGGACTTGCTTGCACAAGAGCAGAGGCATATGTTACCATGGAGATTTATCCTTTGCAACTAGCCTGCTTCCAGCCAGGCTTAACTTAACCTGGTGCTGTATTCTGATTTTCATTAGTGTGCATTAAAATATCATAGACACAACTGAGTTTTAGAGTACTAGAACTCCAGAGATATGCTTAGAGAGGAGATGGAAAACTACACTGAGATGGATTTTGGTTTTTAAAATGAAAAAATATACACTTCAGATAAAGCCCAGGAGAAATGTGAGGTGTTTTATAACTTCGAAAGACTTCTTTGATTGACATTGAGGTGATGTTGAGGTTTTATTTGTAGTACACAGGGGCTCTGTTTGACAGTGAGTTTTCTTTTTCAGTGCTTGCAGCGACCTTTTTGGTCATGATGACAGGTATATATAAAAAGAGACTTACATATTCTTACATATGTCTCCAACACAGTTTTACTCATGCTTTCTCATTTGTGTTTTAGATGTTTCCTCAGAAAGAATCATCACCTGTGCTGACAGCAAGAATGTCCAACGTCTAAGCTGTGGTATGGCTTAACTCTAACTAACAGCATCTGTTTTCCTACATCTCCCTTTTATCTCCCACAGTTCTGTGGAGTCTCTGAACCCTGGCCTTGTTTTAGTATGACAACTCTTGTTGTGTTTGAGTCTGGACAGATGGGAACAGAGACATTTGGACATGATGGTATAGACACTGTGGGTGTCTCAATGGTTAAGTTAATGCTTTCTAACACTACAATTGCCTCTGCTGTTTCTAGTTTGTGATGAACCGACTGCAGAGTTGAGTCATGTATGTTTTAAGGTGTGACAGCCTGGATGCTGGGCCAGATTCTTTTTCAGATCATGATTTGGCTCCACATTAGAAGCATTTTTGTCATGGTTACAATTACAGCATGGATTGCATGTAGAATCAAACACCACTCTTTTGTGTCATAGTTGACCAAACTCCACATTGAAATATATTCTTGTTGCTTCTGTTGTAATCACTCCAATTACTACAGTAGATGTAAACTAGCAACAAAACATAACTATTGGTCATGATGACTTGCTGCACAGGCCACTCCGACTTGCTGCAGAAATCTGACTGAGTGTTGATTTGCTCTTGGTGATCAGTTGTGGGACAGCTCTGTCACTAACCATCACTCACTGACTGGTCGGAAGGCAAGGCAAGGCAATTTTATTTGTATAGCCCGTTTGTAACAGTTTGTCTCAAAGGGCTTTACATGGCATCATAACAACATCTTCTGCCCTTAGACCCTCACATCCACTGAGGAACAACTCCATAGAAAGAGGGGAGTAGGCTCCATGTAACCAGATGTGTCCCCCAGCAGTCTAATGGCGTGTTTCCACTAGCGCGCTTCGGCTCGGCTCGGCGCGCTATTTGCGTGTTTCCACTAGCACGCAGTACCTGCAACCAGGTACACTTTTGGTATCACCTCAGCCCTGGTTCCAAGCGAGCCGAAGCGTTACGAAAACGTGACGTCAGCCGACTGCCTTCCACTGATTGGCCGATGAGTGTCATCACTGGAAGCGTCATAACCGCGCGACGACCGATTAGAATGTAAATAAAAACAAGACTCAAGACAAGACACCACTTTTTACTGCTTCAGTTTGTACTGCTGTTTGACTTCGAACACGAGATGGCTTCTCAGAAGAAATCCACTCCTTGGTCGGTCGAGGAGGTCCAGACGTTCCTGACTCTGGTTGCCGAAGAAAGGATTCAGAGGGAGCTCTACGGCACCACACGGAACGAAATGGTTTCGGTTTCGCACAGCTGTGTTATGACGACCCCGCCCACGTCGAAGAGGCACTAAGTGACACTCAGTTGTAATGGAAACACAACCAAACCGAGCCGAGCCGAGCCGTATCGAGCCGAGCCATGCTAGTGGAAATGCGCCATAAGTCTATAGCAGAGTAGCTATAAAATGGTTCAGAGCTACCTGAACCAGCCCTAACTAAAAGCTCTGTCATAAAGGAAGTGTAGTAGCCGATTGTCAAACAAATAAAAGTATCAAATCAAACTTCAAATTATACTAATCAAAGGGCCACTGTTGCACCATGGGTTGTGGTGTACGCGGATGGGAAAAACATAATGTCCAAAAAAATGTCCAGTTTCAACAAAAAGCGTGGTTTATTTAACCAAAAAGCGAGCAAACAAAGAACAAAGAAAATTCCTGTGCCTCTCCCGCTCCGGTAAAAAAACATTTGCCCACCCAGGTGCATGCTGGTCCCTTACCGACAGCCTACCTATATAATTTCAGGTGCCCTCCTACCGTGCCCAAATGAAACAAATCACAAATAATAAACAAGAAACACCTAAAGTAAACAAATAATAAACTAGAATACTAATAGAAATGTAATCATAATGAAATCAAGTAAATTGATTGAGAATAACCAAAACTAAATACTCACTAAACAAAATAATAAACTAAACAGCACTAAATACTACAAATAAATAAATAGCTCCAACAGGAAGGTCTTAAAGGACAATTCCAGGTGAATTCAACTCGGCGGTGTATTTTCCTATCATTTTAGGTCTAAAAGAAGGAATCTGATGATTTTCAGTTTAATCGCTCCTGTTTTGCGGTAGTTGTGTCTGTCCCTGCATCGCCACGGCAGCAATGAAAGGGAGTGGATGTAAGTTCCGCTGTTTACAGCCCTCAAAGCCGCATTTTTTTCCCACAGACAGCGTCAGATGGCTACTCAAACATGCACCGAGAAGTTTATTTACTTCAAGCAAGCCGACATGTTTGTAAAACTAGATCTAATTCCAGGGGCGTCACTAGGTTTTAAGGACGGGGGGGGCTTAGCCCCCAGTAGATGCACAGGATGTGAGCGAATGTAGTGCGCAAGCACGAACTTTCACAATGGCCCAGAAAAAACACAATATTTAGAATTTAGAGTAAATTTAGAGTATTGAATCATGGGCTAGTTGAATCTAAGAATAAGTAAATGAGTAACTGTGTAAAAGTAGATGCTAAAAAAAGTGAACCTGAGTAATTTTTCAGGTGTTTGACAATCATGGATATGTCCAGGTGGACTGGAAAACTAATTGTATTTCACTAGTAGCCTGTGTCATAATGGTTATACACTCCATCCAAATACAGATGTTTTTGGCTCATTTTGATTTCACCCAGACCTCCTCACTGTTACAATCGGACCAAACGATAGTCAGGTTTGCCAGGTTTTGGAACAGGATTAATTGGAGTGTTCCATGAAGAGGTGGTAGGTATGAGTACACCAGCCTGTATAGCAGACCCATGATCGTGTTTCTAATTTTCCAATTCAAATAAGACCAGACAACAGAAATGAAGTGCGACTCCAACTGGAGCAGATATTTATGGTAAAGAGTGCACATTTCACCCTAGAAACCCCTTCATCTTCTACACAACCAGGACCTTCACAAGAAATTTCAGATTTTTTTTTTTCTGAGCTGAAATAGACATTGGGGGGTGGTTTAAATGACTGACCCTGAGAATCATTTTAATTTGAATATTCTGCTTTTATTAGTAGTTTTATTTGGACTAGGTTTTAAAAAATATATACATTTATACCTTGCCTATATTGTTATCATGCTGTTTTTATATATTCCTGTGTCTTACCTGATCTTCTGCATCTTCAGGGCATGTCTCTGTCTGGCCTCTCCCTACAGCATTTCTCTCCCTGTCTGAGCTGCCTGCAGTGTCACCAGATATCATTAGTATTTTAAATTAATCCATTAAATAATCACTTTTTACTGCTAAATGTTATTTTCTTTAACACAGCCAAGCTATAAAGTACCAGATGAATGTTAACACATTACACACACACACACACACACACACACACACACACACACACACACACACACACACACACACACACACACACACGGCACATGAGACAGACAGAGAGAGAGAGAGAGAGAGAGAGAGAGAGAGAGAGAGAGAGAGAGAGGGGAACACACACATGATGACAGGAGTGTTCAGGATCCCCGTTTAAAAGTTTTCCCCACCAGAATCTAGCCGAACTTTGGAGCATTATTTAGCCCGTTTTCTGACAAGCTATCATGCCATGGTTGGTACCAACAGAAGCCTAGCATCTCCTGGTTTCATATAATATCTGTATCTTCGCTCTAGCTTTAAAACTGATCCGTTTACAACGCAATTAATATTTCACATGAATTCAAATTTTATCGCGGTCATTTTGACAACACTGCTATTTAGAGATGTAGTAGTTTACTGTCTGATACCTGCTAGTCCTCTTTTAGCTACAGGTGGACTGACTCTCTCCCTCTGTTGACATCAGAGCTCCTGCAGCCCGTCACTGCAGGCTCGGAGCGGAGCTTCAAACAAGCCGCCGCTACATGGGCGCAACCAACTCACAGCTGGGAGGGGGGTGGTCACACACTCAACAAACTAATTAAATTAAACAAATCAGAAATAACAAGAGACAACTGGGGTTCTTAAAAGGAGAATATATGTCACATATTAAAAAAAAAAAAAAAAAGTCACATAATAAAAGAACACCAAATTATTTGGGGGGGCTTAAGAATATTTTAGGGGGGCTTCAGCCCCCCTAAAATAGGCCTAATGACGCCACTGTCTAATTCAAAGTCTCCCGGAGTCTTGCGTGAGCCCGAAGTTGCAGTGCTGGTGTATTCAGGTGCAGTGGGAGCTACCGTTTGTGTCATAAACACAGGAATATCAACTCTTGACTTGCTTCAAGTGTACATTTTTTTTCCACAGACAGCGTCAGGTGGCTACTCAAACATGCGCCGAGAAGTTTTTTTTACTTGAAGCAAGTCAAGAGTTGATATTCCTGTGTTTATGACACAAACGGTAGCTTTCCCACTGCACCTGAACACACCGCGCACGGCAACTGGGTCTCGCGCGAGACTCCGGGAGAGTTTAAATTAGATCTAGTTTTACAAACATGTTGGCTTGCTTGAAGTAAATAAACTTCTCGGTGCATGTTTGAGTAGCCATCTGACGCTGTCTGTGGAAAAAAATTGCGGCTTTGAGGGCTGTAAACAGCCTAAACAGAGGAACTTACATCCACTCCCATTCATTGCTGCTGTGGCAATGCGGGGACAGACACAACTACGGCAAAACAGGAGCGATTAAACTGAAAATCTTCAGATTCCTTCTTTTAGACCTAAAATGATAGGAAAATACACCCCCGAGTTGAATTTGCCTGGAATTGTCCTTTAAGCCTAGACTTAAATGTAGTTAGAGTGTCTGCCTCTTTGACCCATGGAGAGAGCTGGTTCCACAGTAAAGGAGCCCGGTAACTGAAGGCTCTACCTCCCAGTCTGTTTTTAGAGATACTGGGAGTCACCTGCATTCTGGGAGCGGAGTGCTCTGGTAGGACAGTAAGGATGGAATAATGAGTTCTTTCAGATAGGATGGAGCTTTATCATTAAGAGCCTTATAAGTCAGCAGAAGGATTTTGAAGTCTATTCTAAATCCTACAGGAAGCCAGTGGAGAGAAGCTAAAGTGGGAGAGATTTTTTGTTTTTTGTTGTTTGGTGAACAAACAAATAGAACCCCAGCAAAAAGTCCATTTCATTTGTTTTTTTTTACACAATCATGCAACCAGCATGCTTTATGTCACGGCACAGAACAAAGTAAGGTGAAGACTTTTCACTTTTCACTTTTCTCTAACAGCCCATGGATTGATCAGTGTGCGGACGGCTCTGTATGGACGAGCTGACGCAGAGACCTGCAGCGAAGGACGTTCTCCAGAGGATCTCACTGACACAAAGTGCTCTCTGCAGGGGACTTTGGAGCTCCTCAGGAGCAGGTAAACCACCAGAGACATCCAAAATGTCCACAGCCATTTTGACCCCTCTCCACCATTTCTTGCCCTTATACAGCCTGCTACAATTAGTTCTTCTTGTTCCTGATCTTCATTTGTGGGGCTCTACACATCCTCCCGAGGTCATAATATGCATTCAGAGAGCACAGACCTCCACCACGGCCAATGCTAAACAATATACACCAAACTTCTTTGTGAATCATCCAGATTAAGGAGCATGGGTCCAATTGACCATATTCACAGCGCCACCAGCAGTTGCAGCTAATGCCAGCTAACTTAATTCAAATCAGTTTAACCCAAATGTCGTTTTACTTTGAAATTTTCTGTCTCTCTCAACTGTTCTATCTAATAAAAGTGTGAAAAGCCAAAAAATATACTTAAAAAAAGAAAAGAAATATGGCCTGATGTCCCGTCAACAACCCGTGCCTTCCTTAAATCTGTATCAACCGGAAAGCAATGAAAGAAAAACAGTTTATCAGACTCCCGACATTTGTACGGCTTGCAGCCAGGGATGCAGCAGTTACAGTTTGTTTACCCGCCCTGAGTGAGGGCGCAAGGAAAGATGGCGGCGCTGTGAATATGGTCAATAGAACCATCTCTGGTATTAGTCACGGAAGCACAGGTTTTTACTTGATTTCTGTGTTTGTGTGTGTAGGTGTAATGACAAAGGAGAGTGTGAAGTAAACATAGAGGACATCCAAACCTCTGATCCTTGCCAAGGCACCTATAAGTACCTGGAGACCAGCTACACCTGTCTCATACCAAGTCAGTATCACATCTGCATGACCTCACACTGACTGAGCCTTCAGTAGAGTGAAGTCTAATCTGCTTCATGTTACAGATGACCTTGCTGTTTGTGAGCATTCCTCAGCACACCTGTCCTGTGGTAAGACCACTTTCTCTATGAATACACATCATTATCACATCATTTCAGTGCTCTTCATCTACTTCTCCTCCTCTTCCTCTCAGATGAAGGCCAGGTAATATCTGTCTTCGGTGCTGATTATGGGCGTAGTGACGAGACCACATGCGCTGACCAACGTCCTGCCGCTGAGATTCAAAATGTTGAGTGTTCAGGTCCCACGCCCAAAGTAGCTGAAAGGTGCAGTTGTCCATTCTTTGTTGATCTGAAATCTTCAGGTAGTTAACTTTCATTTACTCACATCACATCACTCTGTATCCACAGCTGTGATGGGAAGAACAGCTGCATCGTCACAGCAAGCAACTCAGAGTTTGGAGACCCCTGTCGTGGCACCTACAAGTACCTGGCTGTAGCTTATTTTTGTCACTGTAAGTTATTGTTGTGGCCACATTTTGTATTTGAGGTGAAACAAAACCAAATTAACCAGTAAATGTCAGTAAATAATTAAAATGTGCAGATATAGTATATATATATATATATATTTTAGAAAATGTATCATGAATATGTTGTTTTCTTGCAGATCCTGAGTGAACAACAAATTGACATCAGAAAATATCCTGCATGCTCAATGACAGCAGAAGTGTTGGTTTTAATCAGAAAATCAATGAAGCTGATCACATGCCATGTGCCGATATAAATGGGAGGCACTATATATGATCTTTTTTTTCTCAATTCCTATATTTTCACACTGCAATCAGTTGAGTGCATATCGCATTTAGTTGTATTAGTCATGCTGTTCTATGCCTCATACAAAGTTTCCTCTGTCTGTAAAATGCACTAATAAACCTATCCGAACATCACACATTATTGTATAGCTCTCTCTCTATTACAGTAGTCTAGCAGGAGGGGGTCTCCCCCAAAGGCCCTGTAATGTCTTGCTTTTCGGGGGGAAGCTTAGATCCTGCTCAAATGTTGTATGTGAGTAGTCAGGTACCTAGACACGTATCAACAAAAGTTATGTTGACAGTTTATTTTACTTGTGTACTGTAAGCCCTAAACACACTGATACAAAAGGCAGAAATCATCAATTAATTTTCATGGTGAAATGACACTTTACTTTTTGATGTAGGCCTACATACAATTCTCCTCAGTTAGCATTGTCCAGCCGTGCCTGAAAGAGCTGTATTCATTCTTGAGTCTGTGTAGGTATGGAATCATCATTACTGTGTCCTCTGAAGTCAACGTGGACAAGAGCTAAATAGATAACTTTATTCAATTTGATTTTGTCTTTGCATGTATCTCCCTCAGCACCGTTGATGCTCACAAACACCAAGCACATCTCTACTAGAAGGCTGAGATGTGTATTATACACTACTGTCAACCCCCTTTCCATAAATTAAAATAGTTCCCAGGTGTCTTAAAGACATGTGTGTGACATGCTTTGGTCAAAATACCCCAAGGATCAAACATCACAGCTCTTTTCATCCTCTCAAAACAGCCCTGTTCAGAACGGCTGGTTTCAGTGCCTGTCCCTTTAAATGCAAATGAACCACTGCTTGCCCCGCCCCTTCTACTGACACCAGGTAGGGGTGTGGTTATGCAAATTAGAAAACTAATTACATCACTGTCAGACAACTGAGGTAACAGCTGGTAAAACCACATGGATTCCAACCTTGTGAGCCTGCAAATTACAGATTTTTTTTGTCAATTCTCACATTCTGGGGCCTGAGACAAACACCCAAATACATGTTAAAGGGGAACTAAACCCCTCAGTTTTGGATGACGTGCTCTAAGCTTGAAATTCAAAAAATGATTATGGGCGGGACTCCAGGAGTAGCTCTCCGATCCCCCCCTCCCCCTTGCTGATGAAAGCTGCCTCCAAAACGTCATCTGCCTCCATCTCAGCCAATAGAAAAATTCGATTGTAATAGCCGTGTTTCAACCCATAGAGGGCAGTCACTCTACATTTTTACTACAAAATACACCAAATTGAAATATTTTGACTAAAATGTCAAAAGTTGGACCAGAATCAACTGACAACACTACTTAAAGAGCCTTCAAATAGTGATATTTCCATATGTCCCCTTTAAACATATGAGTATCATGAGTGGCAACCTATGCAAAGTTTCATCCAGGGAGAGATTCATTCTTATGAATAGTGGAAGGGAAGTGGAAGTTTAAGTTCCTGTTGTATTTTCAAGTTCAGTGATCTCTTCTGTTTTAACTCTTGTGATTACATCATTCTCACCTGTGTTGATTGCACTACCTGTGTCTTGTTTCATGGTGTATTTAACTGAGTGTTTCCCCATTCATTCGCGCATAACGGAACACATCACATATTATCATACCCACCAGACCGCTGCTTCACCAGCTGACCGAGAGGAACGCACTCATCGACATCGACATCGACGGAGGAAAGAGGGGAGGAAAGGAGCGCACCAAGGGCGTCGCACGGCCTGCCTAACGGTGCTTCAAACACACTGCTACAGCAGCTGGAGCACTGGCGTAGCCACGGGTGTGCCAGGGTGTGCCGGTGCCACCCACAGAGGCAGCGGGCACACCCAAAAAAAATTGCCGTCAGACGATGTGTTGCGACACCTGCACCTGGCAACGTACTGACCTGACTGTGACCCCTCGCCCAGCAAGCACTGCGGGAGCGCTAACTGCTGCTACAGCGATGAAACAGAGTTCCCCGATAAATTATTTCAAAAAACCGCGACTTGACATCCAGCAGGACACAAGTTCGACAACTGAGGAGGATGTCTCTCCCTCTCCATCTACAAGCAGGCCCAGGACGCCTCCGACACAGGCTAGTGAGGCCACACACACCATGGGGAATGATGCAGCTAACGTTACAGGGTTCCAGGGTGCCATTCCGAAGGGCCGCCACTCCGAACGTTTACTTTAATTTGTCGGAATGCCGACCCTTAATTATTTATGGGAAAAGGATGCCATTACGAACCTGAAAGAAAGGGTGCCATTCCGAAACTGAAAAAATCTTGAATGGTTTACGGCACGGCGTGATCAAGCCTATTTGTGGTGGTAGCGTAGTGGTCAGATCATATGCTTTTGACGCGGTGGATCAGGGTTCGACTCCCGGGGGAGATACATATTAACTGCGATTTTATTGGCCTCTACCTAACCTTTTTACTAAACTTAACCAACTCCTTTCTACATTGCCTAAACCTAACCAAAGCACAGAGCAAGGACATTTATTTTCAGCAGGAGTGCCGCGGCTGCATCAGACCATGGATGTAATGCATCAGACTCGCACCTGGGTGAAACTTTGGAGGCGGAGGGGGAGGGGGAGGGGCCGGTCGGGCGCTGTCCCCGCGGCGCGTCGTGTCAAGCCGGGCAGGAAGTCAAACCACGAGAGAATCCGGTCAATTTTCAAAATAAAACACATTCGGAACGGCGGCCCCTCGGGAAGTTCGAAATGACGGACCTTCGGGAATTTTCGGACTGGCAGACCGTCGGAATGGCGGTCCTTCGGAATGGCGGTCGCCCCCCCGTTACAGTGCCAGACGACCCCAGTACGGCTACCTCGGGGATCACAGATCTTTCCACAGTGGACGAGCCTGCATGCCAGCCTAAACTGCAAGCTTTCCCAGCCATGGAAGCTGTCAGTGGAAAGAGGAGGACTTTTTCTGCTAAATGGTATGCCCGACACAGTTGGTTGGAGTACAGCATTAAATTGGATGCAGTTTTTTGCCAGTCCTGTCGCCACTTCAGCACAGACGTAAAGGAGGACAGATTCAGAAAAACGGGAATAAGAGACTGGGGTCATCTGGGTCAGTTTTGTGTAAAGCATGAATCAAGTAAAGCTCATGCTTCTGCTGTGGCCCGACACAAAGGTTACATTGAGATACAACGAGCTGGAAACTGTGACATTATACATCAGGTGACAAAAGACAAACAAGAGCGTTTAATAGACTCTATTGAAAGAAACCGGGCACACGTGGAAGTTGTCATTGATATTTTGCTGTTTTGCGCAAACCAAGGCATTGCACTGCGTGGTCACAAGGAGGACGCAGAAAGCCTGAACAGAGGACATTTTCTAGAGTTGTTCAAACTGATTTGTGATTATGACCCTGACATAAAAAAGCGCTTTGATGAGCTTCCAAATAATGCAAAAATGATGAGCCCTGACATTCAGAACGATCTCCTTGAAACTGCAGCATCACTACTCCTCCGAAAAATCAAAGCGGAGCTGCATGCAGAGACAGACACATACTATGCCATTTTAGCTGACGAATTCGCTAAGATTGGTCGTTCAGGTTGACGACGTAATAGGCTACGTCTGGTGCGTTGGTGCATCAGCATAGAACTGCAACTTATAGAATGTGCCCCGCACGATCCTACGATCTCTGCACTTTGGCAGATTGTCTACACGTTCTAATCCTTCACGATCTAATATCGTCATATCGCCCACCCCTAGTTCGGGCAACTGATAAAACGTAAAGTGGACGGGGGACATCAGTTCCCGTCCATTATTGAAGTGTTGGATTCATGTGACAAAGATGTTTTTCCCAACATGAACTGTTTACTGCGTATTTTGATAACCCTGCCTGTTACAAGCTGCACTGTGGAGCGCTTGTTTTCAGCTGTGAACCGGATAAAATCCAACAGCAGAGCAACAATGCTCATTGACAGACTGAACAGCATCTCACTGCTCATGTTCGAAAAAGAGCTTGCAGAGAAACTGAACTCTGATGATATAATAGATGCGTTCAAGGCCAAGCCACGTCGTCTTGCCCTTTACATAGAGAGCTGCGCAGTGCGCACAGGTATGGCTATGCCTAAGAGTTGTGTTCAAAAAGCTTTGTTGATCACGCGTAATGTTATGGCTCTATGAGAGTGCATGAGTAAGCGCGTGAGTGTGTTATATTTCAATTAGGGCTGTCAGTTTAACGCGTTAATTAGATTAATTAATTACACCGCTAATTAACGCGTTAGAAAAATTAACGCAATTCATTCTGAGTGGCAATTCAATGCGCCAGCACTTTAAATTTGGCCCATTGAATGACCCTGGCTACTTGGCAGTGGCACGTCACGGTCATGTAGCATAGCACCGAGGAACTTGTCCGGACGTGTTGGTCACTTCCCACCTGCGTCCACCCTCTCCCTGCGTCGCTAGTCAAAGCAGGGTGACAACAGACTGACCGACATGGACACGACTCACAGCCCGGACGCACTGCCCGCGGAAGCGGAGCGGGAGCAGCGCTCGTCCTCACAGACGCTTGGCTGGCTGCACAGGGAGCTGCTTCTCCTGCTCTCTCCCACCCGCCGGTCAAACATCGACTCCACTCGCATCTCTACCCGTCTGTACTCGGTTTTCCACACACACAGGTCTGTTTCTAGCTCTGTATGAATGGATGTGTGTGTCTCGCGTGCAGACGCAACTGACAAATAGACGGAAAAGCAACAACTTAATTAATCATCATTTAATTATTTTATTTTGAAAATTGACCGGATTCTCTCGTCTTTTCTGAGTCCGACTTCCTGTCTGGTACGTCTATCCAGCTCGACAACAGCGCTCGCGGCTCGTGTGAAAAATAGAACAGACGGCGAACTGAAGCGCTGCAGCGGCCGCCCCACAACCCGAGATGTGCGACCAGTCAGAGAGGGCCGCCGAAGCGCTGCGTCCCTCCAGTTCACACCAGACGCTGATTTCTCCGTGGCGGTTGCAAGCGCCTCTGCTCAGCTGTTGTTTACTCACATAGAGCTGTTTTTTTTTTACATCATGGATAAGTAAATAACCTAATATAATTATAATGCCGTGTGCTGTGGGTCAAACAACTCCCTCCACTTCGTCTCTGTCACTTCGTCACTCGTCTCTGCCTCTCTCTCTCGCTCTTTCCCTGTTTGTTTGTGTGTTTTGTGTGTGTGATCTGAAACTGCCTCCGCTCCAGGGTGCTGCGCTTCGGTTCCTCACCTGACCTAATGGGCTCTATGCACAGCTCCAGCACTTCCTGAATTTAAGGCAGGTCCTTCATTTCCTGTCTTACATTATTGGACAAACTGATTAATCCAGGTGTGTCTGACCATTGTGACTACTCAGACACACCTGGATTAATCAGTGTGTCCAATAATGTGGAAAGACAGGAAATGAAGGAGCTGCCTTAAATTCAGCAAGTGCTGGAGCTGTGCATAGAGCCCATTGGTTTGCTGGGATGTGCTTGACCATTTTCTTTTAAATTTCATTTATGAAATCAGTATCAGTATCAGTATTTATTTCGCACAGCACACATGACATTAGTAGACAGAGCAGAAAAGAACAGAAGCAGATGTGTGGAGCGCCAGGTCTCCCAAGAAGCTATTTAAAGCTTATGGCGGGAAACGCACTTCACCAATTAAAAAGTGGATTTCAAATCTTCTCTTCTTGGTGTATTCAATTGATTAGTCATGCAATACAATTTTGTAATGTCCTAGAATTTGAATTCTTTATTTGGGTAACTTTAGCAGATATAAGATTAAAATGTGATTAATTAGATTAATTAATTACAAATTCTATAATTAATTAGATACATTTTTTTAATCGCCTGACAGCCCTAATTTCAATGTTCATCTCATTGGACACGCAATGTCTCTGTGTGTTATTGTAGCGGTTTTGGTACTCATCCTTGCGTTGTGTAGTTTTAACATACGAGTCAGACCTTCACCGTTAGCAACCTCGCCGTTTATTGTGCACACATGGACTGACCTGGCAGAGGAATCAACATTTACAGTCAGTCCAGCTCTTCTTCTCTCACACACACACACATACACGGCAGGGAAATAGCATAGTCCGACTGCGTAAACATTCTCAAAACTAACATAAAATAACACAAAGCGTACCTGGCAGAGGAATCAACATTTACAGTCAGTCCAGCTCTTCTTCTCTCTCACACACACACACACACATACAGGCTGAAAAATGTAAAACGAAAGGAAAGTGCAGGTTAGCTAACACGTGTAACCCTAGCCATTTTGTAAACACAAATAAGAGAAAACCACCGTCAACTTTTTATGAAAAAGGACGTGCTTGACCGTTCGGAAGCTATATGCTTAAGAAATACAACTTAAACCACCTCTTAGCATTGAAATTAAAGTAATTAACATGAAACAATAGCGGAGCTCATAGCTTGTGCACCTACCAGGGAAATAGCATAGTCCGACTGCGGCTACCCCCCGGGGTGCACGACCCTAGTCCACAGGGGTGATGCATCGATCTCTTTTTGCGGTGTGGATCTGCTTGGCTTGCATCAGCCAGGCTTCCGGCCTTGCAAACTCAATCCTCACCTGACTCTACTTTACCATGCCGCCTAAAGGAAGCTCCAAAAACAGCTCAGAGGAGACCATCTCCATGGCTCAGGTGCGTGAATTACTTGAGCAGCAAAAGGACTTCTATAAAACACTCATTGAACAACAGGAGAAAAATTTCAAATCATGTGTTGAAATTTTTATTGACTCATCAAACAAAAGAGTTGGGGAGTTGCTGAAAGAAGTCCAAGACCTCAAGGTTAGCCTGGAATTCACCCAAAAGGAATTTCAGGACTACAAAAATTATTGCAAGACATGGTGTGATACCTGTAAAGAAACTAAGAATGATGTTGAAACAGTCTGCAAAAGCCTCATCTCACTCAATGACAAAAGTGACTACCTGGAAGGACAGTCAAGGCGTAACAATATTGTCATTGATGGCATTATTGAGTCAGCTAACGAAAAATGGTCTGATTCTGAGGACAAAGTGAAGAAACTACTATCCGAGAAGCTCCAGATTGACCCACGCAAGATTGAGCTGGAGAGGGCCCACAGATTGGGGAAGCCTTCACCATGTTCAGTATTTTTTTGTACCCATTAACACTCTCATTCTTATGTCTATAATGCACCAAAGCTCTCTTTGTTATCACTGTCAGACTCAAACTTCCTCCTCCATCATCCAGTGCTCTTGTTGTAAAATGTGTTACCACCTGAGATGCACACCTGTCAGTGAACATGAAATGGACAAATGGAGTTCCTGGACTTGTGTAAACTGCGTATCTATGTTTCCTTATCATGATGTTAACGATGATGGTCTGATGGCTGATATAAATCCTGATTACAGAAGGACAATTACTTTTGATCATATGGTCTTTAATCCTTTTGAATTGAACCCACAGAGTGATACAAAATTTATGGAGCCTTTTGATCCTGATTCTAATTTCTTTAACTCACTAAATTCAAAAGTTTTATCTTGTGATTATTTTAATATTAATAGATTTAATGGCTTATTACCTGAGCCCCAAACAAAAATATTCTCCACTTTTCATCTAAATATCCGTAGTCTCTCCAGGAATTATGACTCACTCTGTCAATTTTTGTCTTCATTAAATCATGAGTTCTCAGTGATAGCTTTTACAGAAACTTGGTTAACTTATGAATCCACATCTTTCTACAGCATCCCAAATTATCATGCTCTCCATCGTTGCAGAAAGACTAGAAGTGGTGGAGGTGTATCTATATATTTACATATTAAATTTAATTACAGTCTTAGAGATGATCTTATGTTGAATTCTACCTGTAATGATGTTGAATCCCTTTTTCTTGAAATACCCTCATGTGATGATTTTTCTGGTAAAAATGTTATCATTGGTTGCATCTACAAGCCTCCTGATACAAACATTGGGGATTTTAATTCTAGTCTTGCTTGTGTCCTAGAAAAAATTAACTGTGAAGGTAAAGTATGCTTCCTCATAGGTGACTTTAACATTAATCTCTTTAAAAATGTGTCTCATTCCCTTACTGCTGATTTTCTGAATTTACTCTATGCCAATTCCCTATACCCTCTAATCACTAAACCTACTAGGATAACTCCCTCATCAGCAACTCTGATTGATAACATATTTACCAACTCTCTCAGTGATATATGGAGGTCTGGTGTCTTTTACTGTGATATATCTGATCATTTTCCAGTATTTCATCTCACTACAACCACTATAGAAAAACAACAGAAAATAGAGAAATTGCCAAGGATGCGAGTCTTCAACAAAAGAAATATTGACAAATTTGGGAAGCTGATTGATGATGTCCCATGGGATAATGTGTATATGCACGACGATGTTGAACTTGCTTATCAGTCATTTATGGCTATATTCAACTCTGTCTTTAACAAATGTTTTCCACTGATTAGTATGCTCACTAAAAAAGAAAAATCATTCAGCAAACAATGGTTTACTCCAGGTCTTCACAAGTCTGCACTAAAAAAGAATAGAATGTACAGAAAATTCATGACAAATCCATCTCCTTTGAATGCTGCTAACTATAAGAGATATAGAAATAAATATAATCATTTAATTAGAATTGCAAAGAAAAAATACTACACTACTAAATTTGATGAGGCTTCAGATAATATTAAAGAAACATGGAAAGTCATCAATCAGCACCTGCATAGGAAAAAGACATCAGCCACTTTCCCCTCTCAGTTTACTGATGAAAATAGAGTTTATACAGACTCATTTGATATTGCACGTGCTTTTAATCATTATTTTGTCAATATTGGGTCAGCTCTGTCAGAGAGGATACCTCCAACCGGGTCTCCATCTGAGTACCTGAGGGGTTGTTATCCCTCTCTCCAGAGTTTTGAACCTCCTACTGAGAAGGAGATCACGGACATTGTTGTCAATATGAAGGATTCTGCTGCTGGTCATGATGAGGTCAGGACATGTGTTATCAAAAAAAATTATTCCCTCATTTATCAAGCCCTTGACCTATATATTTGTCAAATCTGTAGAGTCTGGAATGTTACCTAATGACCTAAAAATTGCTAAAGTAACCCCTGTATTTAAATCTGGTGACAAAAGTTCTTTCAACAACTATCGCCCAATCTCTGTCCTTCCATGCTTTTCTAAGATTTTGGAGAAATTGATTTACAATAGAATGATGATCCATCTGCAGAAGTTTAACATCCTCTATGAACACCAGTATGGATTTAGGAAAAATTATTCAACAGAAATAGATGTGCTCCAACTAGTAGACAAAATTCACACTGCGCTAAATAATAACGAATATGCTTTGGGAGTTTTTCTCGACTTATCCAAAGCTTTTGATACTGTTAATCATAATATTTTACTACTAAAACTGTCACACTATGGCTTTACTGGAATCACTTATAAATGGTTGTACAATTATATTCATAATCGTCAACAATATGTTAATATCAATGGATCGACATCTGATAGGGCGACTATAACATGTGGGGTTCCACAAGGTTCTGTTTTAGGACCACTCCTATTCCTTATTTACATCAATGATCTGACTGCAGCGTTATCCTCCATGTTCCCTGTACTTTTTGCTGATGATACCAATTTATTTGTTTCACATTCTAATTTCTCCACACTGATGGCCAAAGCAAAGTCTGACTTAATCTTCAAATGGTTCCAGACAAACAAATTATCTTTAAATTTTAAAAAATTTCATTGTATTTTCTTAAAAGAGCAAAAAATACTGTATATCCAACTCTTGTCTCTCCATTGGTAATAACGCTATCTCTCAGGTTTCATCTACACTCTTTCTTGGAGTTTTAATTGATGAAACCTTAAGTTGGAAGACTCATATTCAGTCTATCTGTAATAAAATATCCAGATCTGTTGGTATCATTGCCAAGATTAAAAGTTTGGTTCACCAGAAGTGCCTATTAACCCTTTTTTATAGCTTAATGTATCCTTACCTCATATATTGTAATGTAATTTGGGGAGCTACCTATCCCACTCATTTACACATGCTTTATATTCTACAAAAAAAGTTCTGTAGAATTGCTACCAATAGCAACCACTTTGAACCCTCTGCCCCTCTCTTCAAACAGCTCAATATCTTACCAATTTTTAATATAAACATATATCAAACTTGTACTTTCATTTATAAAATTGTTTATATGCCTGTATCATTCTCCATGCCTTGTAAAGATTTTTTTCTGACTAATAGTGATGTTCATAAATATAATACTAGACATGCCAAAGATTTACACCTTCCTATGTTTCGTACCAAGCTTTGTCAATTTTCTGTTAGATATAAAGGGGCCCAGCTTTGGAACAGCCATATTCAAATTGTATTTCAATCCACCTCCCTGCAGAATTTCAAACAAAGGCTCCGGTCATATCTGATGAACCAAACTCATACCTGACTGCAATGTCTTCTTCCACTATAGGGATTTTTTGAGCACAAGTGCACACGCATGCACGCACACACACACTTACACATACACACTCACATTAATTTAGTTATGTTCTATATTGTGATTTTTGTAATTACTTTTGTTTTCTGATTTTATACTTTTTATATTTTGCTTGTTTTGTTTATTATTGTGGTCTCTTATTTTTTGTTTTTATGAGGTGAGATTTCTCTTATAAACCCATCTGGGTTTCTTTAATCTCACCTGCACAACTGGTTTGCTGTTTTTATGCTGTTTTTTCTTCTTTTGTCAATTGTGCAAATAAATAAAATCTAAAAAAATCTAAATTACCATAGGAAAAACAATTTTTTGTGTTGTGTGGAGTTTTTTATGGCAAGTGGAATCAAATTATCTTTTAACTCCGTTACATTATGTTTTTGCGGTGTTTTTTTTGAGAACACATTGTGCTTTTTCTCTTTTTTTAGAACACATTGTGCTTTTTCAGTTTCAATTGCTTTATTGATTTATTTGAGAGCATGTCACATGACCGTACACATGTGTGAATGTTTAGACCTGCTGTGAACTACTGTTGATTATTACTGATAGAACGCACACAACGTGTGGATATGTTTTGTGTTACTAATGTTGCATTAGAGAGAGATACATTCTATGAATGTTTGTGGAGGTGTTAACACTGTTGAAAATAAATTTGGCACACCCAGTGTTTGCTTGTGCACACCCAATCTCTTTTTTCTGGCTACGCTACTGAGCTGGAGTGACCCAGATGCGAGGAAAAGCGGAAAACGAGACTCTGAAACACTCCTACTTAGATAGTTACAAAAACTGTAGCCTAAGCTCAGATGCCCTCAGAGCCGTGCGGTTGGAAAGGTGCTCCTCGTGCTGAGTCTACACTCCAGGATAACACAATTGAAGCACTTTTAAACACTGGTAGTGGAGAACGTTTCAAGGAGAAACAAAGGAAACAAGGAGAATGCTCAGCCTGTACATGGGAGCAAGGCTATCATCAAAAGAGATAAAACATGTCTTGCTCCGTTCCATCTGAAAAGCAATGAAAAAGAGGAGACTCTGGCAAAAAATGTTCCGCTTAAAGCCAAGGCCAAACACACAGACACCGTGTCAACCTTTGGTGGAGCTCTAAAGAAGGTAAAGACCCTGCAGAGAGATGGGAAAGGAGCTGCAGCTTCAGATGTCACACAGCGACAAACCCATAGCCGAGCCTTCCACACAGAACAGGTTACGAAACACAAAAAAAAATAGCTGTAGAAGCCCCGAAGCCACCCATTGCTGTCCAGCCATCCAAACCAGCTCCTGGTATGTACAAAGGTAAGATTGTACAGTCAAAAATTGGATCCATTTGGAAGTCAAGTACCAGCGTGGACCAGTTAGGTGTCAAACCATCAGCAGCACCCAAAACGGCGAGCCAAAGGATTGGAAATGCAACAAAATGCAGGTCCAAATCTGTTTCTGACTTGGCTGTACATGGCACACAAAAACCTGCATCAACAACTTCCAGGATGGCAGAGGACCTGCTCACGTGTCCAAACCTCCAGCCTCCAGCCGTCCTCCTGCTGGTTGCTACTCTGCTCGCCCTGCTACCAGAACCGTCCCAGTAACGTCCCTGGCTCCCACTAAGGCAAGTGGGACTCAGAACCCAAAGCCAAAGGTCCCAGTGGCAGACAAGAAGGTCAACAAGCCTCCTGTCTCAAGCACCATCACCCAGTACAGATTTACCAAGGAGACTGCAGAGGAGAAAAGAGCAAAACTGGCTGCATGGCAGGCTGCCAGGGGCAAGACTTTCAAGAGACCAGCCATGGCAGCGGCACCACTCCCGAAGACTAAAGTCTCTAAACCTGTTGCTGATCTCAAATCCCAGGCTCAAGTTGAGCGTCAGCCTCAGCCTGCTACACGGCACACGTCTGAAACCAGTCTGGAAGCACGTAAACCAGATGCTACTACTGCTGTCGGTGCAGATACACAGGCAGCAGAGTTAACAACACACAACCAAACTCCAGTGGTCATGAACACTACCCTCGAGCTGCTTGAGGACTTGGACCTAGATCTATTCGACTCACAGTACAAGATTGTTGTGAACCTGTGTGAAGCTTTGGAGGCCATGGCAACACCTTCAACTTGCAGTGATGAGCTCCCACAGGTGGGGCGCATGACGTCTGTCCGACTACCCATTTCTCCGACCACCCATTTCTCCGACTCCGACCATACATTTCTTTATTTTTGCGTCATCAGTCCGACCTCCCACTTCTCCGACTTAAGTAGCCCTAACCCTTAACCTTACCCTAAACCTAACCTCAACACTGTAGAATGGGTAGTCGGAGAAATGAGCCGTCGGACTTGTGGGCAGTCGGACTGACGTATGCTCCCCCCACAGGTGTCGGATGATGATGATACTGAGGAAGTAGAAAGTGGTGATAGCTATGACGACGATGGCGATAGCGATGATGTGATGGAGACCACCCCACTGATGGAGTGTGCTTCAGAAATAAAATACAGTGTGAAGACAACTCCATACCTGCAGAGTGTCAAGAAGTTAATTGAAGGCGAGGTCAGTACTTCTCGGAAAAAGAGCAACATCCAAGACCTGAAGTTTCTGACGCCAGTGCGCCGTTCCTCCCGCATCCACCGCAAATCCTCCAAACTACCAACGATGGTTCTCGATCACGATCCCTGTGTGTCGTCGCTGGCTGAGCTGGTGAATCTGGATGATGACACCCAGTGGCGCCGCCAGCCGAAATCAGGTGAAAAAAAAAGAAGCAATTTTGTTTATTTTGAGGGGGTGTGATAAAGACGCTTGTTGTTTGTAACAGGCTAAACGTGCTGAGTTCATTGATTGTTAAACCAATCACTGGAAGCCTAACGTAAAAGCCAATGATTGTCGTTTACGCCATGTCATCTGTCTCTTTTTGATTTCTGGCACCTATTACACTACCGCTATGTGATGATTACGCCCGGTCCAGTATAGAAATGTCAAAAAGACAGTTGAGCCTTTTCCAGGCATTTGAGAAAAAAAAGAGATCCAAACCCACGATCACAAACACGCAGCAGAGCAGCGATAATGAAGGTCTCTCCTCTCACTCGTCTGCACCGCGATTATGGACTCATAGGCGCCGATTCCAGGTTGAGCACCCACTGGGGGAGCCTCGGCCCATCAGCTGTGTGTCTGTGGGTATGTGTAACCCGTATGTGTGTGTAGCCTGTGTGAATGTGTGTGTTAATATCTCAAGCGCTCTGTTAAGATGAATAAACACAAACCGCTGCAGAGCGCGAGCCTGGCACAGAGGTGCGCGCTCTGGCGCATCTGGCACCGAATGGAAACTGGCTCCGCTCCGCGGCTATTTCACATCCGACGTCCATGTTAAACACACGTTGTTATTGATATTGTAGCGTCCGAGCCGACGTAACGACAACAACATAACACAAACTTATCTGACAGCTCTCACTTCCTCCTCTGCTCCTCCTCACTCACACACACAGGTCTTCCTCACACTCACCCCGGCCCCTCAGTTTCTCATCCAACCATACGCTACCTGCCCGTACACATTCACAGTCAGTCAGAAATCACAAACATCATAACAACAACATTACTGCGGGGTCGCAACAATATTTTCAGTCGTGCAGTATATTAATGAGCGACAAGTCCCATTGCTACGTGGCATGATAAGCACGCCAGTGTTTGTAGAGCCTGGTGTGCGACCCCCCCCGAAAAAAAAAATTGTTATAGCCTATTTGTCGTCTCTGTGCGTACATTGAAATTGAATCCTGGCGGCGCCACTGATGACACCAACGCATATATTTACAGAACAAACCCTGCACTTCTACACGATCTGCCAGACCAGACCAGCCTGTGAGGAGCTCGATGTGCAATGGTTCAAAAACAGCCCATGAGATTAATATGGGAGGGTGTAATGAACACTTTATACTGATATTAAGATGGTTACTAACCTGCTTCTGTTCAAAGAATGTTATTTGGCATTTTAATTAATTTTATTAAGAATATACAATCCTTGTCAATGTATTTCCTGTTGTGAATGTATTGTACACTTTTGTTAACACTATTGATTTTATGTTGACATGTATTGCTTGATGCACTACAATAAAAGAGTATTGCCTTATTTTGTCCTTGGGCAAGACACTGAACCCACACTTGCCCCCCGATGTGTCCATTGGGGTGTGTGAATGCTTAGTTTCCTGCACTATGCCCAGTGCTGTATGAATGTGTGTGAAAGGATGAATGTGACCATTACATTGTAAAGCGCTTTGAGTGGTCCAAGAGACTAGAAAAGTGCTATATAAATGCAAGTCCATTTACTTTATTTAAGCGAAATGCTGACAGTGGTTGTAACAGATTTTCTACCAAGGGCCTGTATGCAAGTCATAGCTAAATATTCACTAGCTTTTGTTATTAGAGTAAAGATTTGCCAAGTCCCAAAATAATCATTTTTGTGTATGACTGCACAAGTACTGTCAGTGGCGGCTGGTGCTAAAATAAATTGGGGGGGCGTCAGATAAATAAGATAAATAAAGAGCATTGCTAACTTCACATCCAGCAGTAAAACAGCAGTCAGCAGCGGATCAGCTGATCTCTCCCTCCGTACAAACGCTCCGTTCTGATCCAGCTCCACTGGACTTTCAAAGTAAAGGTGACGCCAGCTGAAAATTAGTTAAATAGTGAAACAGCGGCGCCTTTATAGCCGATTTTAGGATGAAACTCTGAACATAACGCCCCAGTTGTTAAATTTCACCAATGAGACCAACATTAATCTCCCAAAAACAATTTAACCAGCCACGTGTTAACAGCGCTAAAGCCAAAATTAAAACAGTTTTTAGCAGCTTACTGCTGTGGCTCGGTTGCCGCGAATTGGCGATAGCCGATGCTAATTTCTGTTAGCCCGTGTTACGCCCCGGTCTAGGGGAACGGGGACCCAACATAAATGAGATGGAGAACGAGGTTTGACTGTCAAAAAAGCTGTGGTTTATTATACACAGCTTTTCCTCAAGAAGGTATTTTGAACAAAAGGTGGACACAGGCAAAACAAAATAAAACAGGAAACAAAACAAAGCGTACCTTCAGGGTGAACCCAGGCCAAAACAAGAAACAAAAGAAACTATCTCAACCAGCCGCTAACTTGCCCTGGGAGGAAAAAGAAATAAATAGCCTAAAATTACAATGCTTATGCCTAACTTCCTAAACTAACAAAAAACAGGAGAAAAGGGAATCAAAGTAAATGGCGGTTGCACCCCTACGGCTTCCTAGTAGTAAATAACAAAAGAGATAGTAACTGTACACAAAGTTACTAGAGCTATCACACAGAACCACAGTTTTAGTTTCAATAGTTAATACACACAGGATCACCAGAGCCACTACTCTAAGTACACAGAACACAGATCAGAACACAGCTCAGAACAGCTCAACAGCAAACGGGGAGGACAACCACACTGCACAGTGACAGCCCTTCCGAATGCAGGCTGAAGAGCACTGCTATTTCAAATGACCCACTCCTTGCCAGCTCGTCAGGCTTAAGCCAGGGACACACCGAGCCGACCGTCGGGCCTCGTCGGACGGCGTCGGGAGCTTGTCTGTTTGGTGTGTTCACCTCCGTCGGGGAGCGTCGGGTCTTGTCGGGTCTCGTCGGGGCCGATTGAACATGCTCAGTCGGGACTCGTCGGCCGTCGGGAGAGTAGACTCGTCGGGTACTCTGATTGGCTGTGTGCTAGCTATGGCGATTCTCAGGGCCGGCCCCTGGCATAAACACAGGGCCACAGCCGTTAGGTGGGGGGCCACATGATCAGAAAGGTACCGGGGTTCATCAAGTCATTTAAACATCCTGAGGTGGACACGCACGCTATGAGCTTTATATGTTATTTGAAGTCAATATTCAGCTTCTTTTATCTCACATTTGAGACATTTGGTGAAAATAGAATGGCAGAATGACAACATTTGTGCTCAAAAAGCAATCTTACAAAATTTCATTTTAGACTTGTTTTCTACACTTATCTATTACTGTATTCATATCCTATTTCAAGCACCAAAAACAGTTCATTCTCATGACTGAAGGTGTGTTTTCACAAGGGATTTGAAATTTTTCAAAAAGCAGACCTCAAATTTCCAGCATTTGGCCTAAATTATTTCTTTATACAGTGTTCTAGGACAAACTGGCCTCAGTGTCCTTAGAGCAGAGGTTCTAATATTTAAACATAAAACACTTGAGTAGGCCTATTGTTACATCTGCAAGTATCTTAAAAAGATAAATTTAAGAAAATATGTAAAAGTCGAGAAAATGGCCTCAAACCTCAGAGGGCATAAACATGTCTGTATTCAGTTTTAACCAGTGATTTGGTGTTTGCGCTTAGAGTGCAGGGCTACAAACAAAAATCTTGTTTAGGGCCTGTTACAACCAAAAACGTAATAACTGCCAATAACGTAATAACTGCCAATAATGTAATAATTTTGGCCATTTCAAATGTAATAAAGCCAATAGTGTAATAATGTGCCAATAATGTAATAAAACTTTTGAGCCAATAACGTAATAACTTTTTGCCGATAATGTAATAAGGCATTACATTATTGGCTGGTTATTACGTTATTGGCCTGGTATTTAAAAAAAACCTTTCAAAATGTAATAACTGGTGCCGATAATGTAATAATACATAAAAATGACAGCAGCTCTTGGAAATAAAGGGGTTTTTTTTGCAGTTTTTGGGCAGTTAGTGGATGACATATAGTTGTCATACTTATTCATCCAAGATATGCTCTCTCTCTCTCTCTCTCTCTCTCTCTCTCTCTCTCTCTCTCTCTCTCATAATTGTGTGGTCTTTCCCCTCTTTAGCCAAATAGATATTCATAGATATTCTTGTCTAAACGGGCAATTTTTCATGTGTACCATGCATATACCATAAAATCAGTGTCTCGTTGAGGGTGTTGAGGTGTCAAATGAATTCACCATATATTTTCCTGGACTAGCATTATTATTTATTTCTAATCCCAAAATCTGAACTGCAGTGTACAATACACAAGATAGAACATGAACAATCAAAATTAAATTAAAACTGTTCCTTCTCAAATGAAAAGTAGCTTTCACTCATTCACAAAGGTAAAAAAAAATATGGAGCAATACAAACATCTACCTTTAGACTTTCACAGTATATAGAACCTAAAGCTGCTTTATCATTACTGTAAAAAACAAACAAAAAAACAACAACTTTGAAACGTCACTTATCCAACATGGGGCCTGTATGCTCAATGTGTTGATGTAGTTTTTAATTTTCAAACATGAAAAACAAAGTTAGACATATGAACCCTGCAGAGATTTAATTTTAGATCTCCAACAGCTGGTTTCAGTAGTAATCTATTTGTTGATTGGTTAACAGTTGCAGCAACAGAGGTGTGTTACAAGCGTCCTGAGGCTTCCTCCCTCTTCTTCTTGTTAGGGCCACGGGCAATCGCACCGGGCACTGGTCCCAACAGCTATGAAATAGCTGCAGGGACCAGTGCCCGGGCAAAACTGCGCAAAATTTTGTATTGAAGTCCATGGGACGGACGGGAAAAAAAGAGCGAAAAAGACCAATCATTGGAGTTTAAAGGGATAGTTCACCCTAGAATGATATTTCGCTCATTATCTACTCACCCTCATGTTGACTAAGGGCTGGAAGAGTTCTCAGAGTCCAAATCTCGCGTGATTTGCGCCGGCGTCAGTGCGGTTACTGCGAATCACGCGAGATTTGGACGGACCAGGAAGAGGAGCTTCGAGAAGCTTCCGCTACAAACAAGCTTAAAATATAGACTTATTTAATTTTTTTCGGGACAATTACGCAATTTGGGGCTTCAGCACAAGACGGACATTACATACGAGCATCATGGAGGTATTTGGATGTTTTTTTGTGTGTGTTTTTTTACGAAGAGCTCTGGTGTCCCTTTGCAACCGTTATATGGACATGCACTGCTACGCCAAGACCCCCTGTAACTCAGAGAAGGGACGGTGGACTCTGAGAATTCTTCCAGCCCTTAGTCAACATGAGGGTGAGTAGATAATGAGCAAAATATCATTCTACGGTGAACTATCCCTTTAACAAACGTCTACTGCTCAGGCATACTTTCACCTAGAGACTCCATTTAAACTTTAAACAGTAGACACAAGTCTTGTGTATTGGCGTATTACTCCACGTTTTGATAGGTCATATAGTTTTGATCAATCCCTGATCAATGACCATGATCATTTTTGGAGAAATTATGAGATTATAATGGGTGTGTATTGGACGGAATGTTTGTGTCAGAGTGCGTGACATCATCGGTTAGAGTGGGAGAGATGCCAGAAAAACTCCAGATTTTTTCTCTTTCCAAACTCGGCCCGGCCACAATTTACACTCTACACACATAATTTTTTCAGAATTTGTAAGACAAACTTGTCCTGTCACTCATCATCTGCTCAAAATATCAGAGAGACTTACAGAACTTACAGAATCAGCCTCTAAGTGCGGCCACGTCTGTCTCTGCTCCTCATTGACTCCAATACAAATATTTTCTGAGAGAAGCAGAACGGCTTGATGTTTTAAAACTGCCAGCGTCGCCAAAATATTTACTGTAGAAACACCAAATCGTACCGAAATTTTCAGTAAGTCCTTAGAGCAACGTTGATCTGTGTTTTGTTCTGATAGGAGTTACCGTTTTGTCACCCTAAGCCTAAATGTGAGACCGGTGCAGAGGCAGAAAATGGCTCTTTTTCTCCACGTTTCTGTCTGTCTCAGGCCTAGTCCACACGAACACGGGTATTTTTGAAACCGAACTTTTCTGGACCCCGGTTAAAAAAAAATTTGCGTCCACACCACCGGTGTGATAAAAAATAACTCCGTCCACATGAAACCGCAAATCCGTCTTCATGTGCATTCCAAAGCAGTAGGTGGTGATATCACTCCTAACAGGAAAGCAGCTATAACCTGTACAGAGAGAGTGGAGGCTCAAACAGCTCAAACTGACCGGCACCGCGAGTCCGCGCTACTAACACACCCCGCCCGTAATCTCTTGTTTATGACAGATACGAAAATACACAAATACACACATCGTAACGACAATCCATCGATCCACTGATTGATTCTGAAAGGCTTCATTTAAAACAAATGTACAGGACGGAAGGAAGCAACACAGTGGGGAAGTGACCGCAATTTACAATTTGATAAAAGCCTATTTTAGCCATATCAGCATGGTGGGGTCCGCCCGCTATTCCGACATGTCTCTATTTAGACATCCCGCTATTAGACGACATCCCTCTATCTAGACATGCCGGTAGTCCGACACTTTTTGATACCGCTATTCCGATTTTTTTTTTTTTTTTTTTTTTTTACAGCTGCTACCCAGGCGCGTCTCTCTCTCTTTTCTTTTCAGCATGCCTGTCACCGGTTTGATGAGGGAGTGATGTTCTAATTTCAACAACTCAACTATCAAGTCGCAAACAAAACTAACACACATGATAAACAAACAGAACTATGCTGCAGTTTGTTTGTCAAGTTAACCTGTCACCTTCAGCACCACGGACAGCGGAGAGCTGCATCTGTGAGCGTCTGGGCTCTGGGCTTAGGGCCTGGGGCCTCATTTATCAAAACTGTAAGTAAGCAGTGTAAAACTGCTGCTACTAAATGTTTTGCTTAGGCCTACGGAGAAAAGACACCCAAAATATTTACACCTTTTTCAGATCTATCAAACTGTGCATGCACAACTCTCCGCAATTTCTCTTTGATAAATCAAACTGGTTACAAGAATGGTGTGCAGTTGTGCACGTGAACACACCTCTGCCCCCGGAATGCTTAGACACAATGGTCAGCACGTGCATATTAATTAGCCATGTGCTCTCTGTGGAGCAGCAACAAAGTTATTCTCTCTTCAGCTGACTTCAGTGACAGAATAATAACAGTCTCAGTAGCTGCAGATCAGGGGTGCTGCTGCCGGTGTGTTTTTAAACTTGGAGGGTTTGTTTTTTTCTTCTCTCTTATAGGCCTATGTATTTGTGTATGAGAAACAGTGTCTCAGATGAAGAAAAAAAATCAGGACAGGTCTGACTATAACGTAGCCTAATCAATCAATGTCGGAAAAGCGGAATGTTTGAAAAATAGTAAAGTGCCCCTACTCCGACAATGAAAAAAAGAATCTCGGAATAGTGGGACGCTTGAAAAATAAAATTAGAAGTCAATGTCGAAATAGCGGCATGTCGGAATAGCAGCATGTAACCACATATGGTGACCACGCGGTTTTGTATTAGTGTCCGCATGTTTCGTGATTATTGATATTCACAGGAGCGTCTGAGTGGTCAGCGCATGGTCAGCGTCGAGAACTTGACGTGCTAGCAACAGTAACTAGGGAGGGCAGGGATTTCTGAAAAATGTCCGGTTTTCCTGTCCACACGTGAAGCTGAAACCGGAGTTTTCGAAAAAGTTCACCCTGGACTCCGGTTACAAAAAACTCCGGTTTCAGGAGCCCAGTTCTGCGGTTACGTGTGGACGAAAGGCCAAACCGTGTAGAGAAACACACGGTTTCAAAAATACCCGGGTTCGTATGGACGGGGCCTCAGCCTGCGGGGGCCCCTATCGCCGTGGTAACCTCTTTGATCCTCAGGCCAGAGCTCGTTAACTTCATAAACAATCCACCTGGCGCTCGTTTAAATGTTTATAAACACAGACACAGCTAAATCAGACTGACACAGGATGCAGCTACTAACTAACTATGTGTCAAGTCAGTCACACACACACACACACACACACACACACACACACACACACACAGACTCTAGAGCCAGCTTCATGTGATTACAGTCACACACACACACACACACACACACACACACACACACACACACACACACACACACACACACAAACACACACACACCTTCATGTGATTAAAACACAGTTAACGTGCAACAGAATTTAAACTTAAACCATGATTTAATCTGGTTTTAAAGTTAAACCTTGTTGGTGTCAAATGTGTCAAATGCCTCTCGTGGGAGCAGCTGATAGAGTCCCCCCAGCTGAAAGCAGCCCACCCCACCAGCCAGAGGGTCCAGGACCATAGGGACTGCAGTGGAGGAAGGCTGCCTTAACACCCTGCACAATGGCACCCAGTACACAGAAGTTAGACAGGACCAGTCAGCCCATCACCTGGTCCGTTCAACAAATCAGTTTATGCTACTGTGATTTATGTAGCCTAGTTAAATACTACAGTAATCATCATAGTGTATTGGCAGGAAAGACCATTTAAATCTGTATCAAATATCGATTAATGAATTAATCGATAATTTGCATGTTGGTCTTGGTTAAGTACCACCTTGAAAAAAAAAACAATGTTTTGTTGCTTAAGCTATTCAGTCATTCAATGGTATACTAAAATCCATGTGAAAAAAATGCTTCTCACTGTTCTCAGGTCAAATATTTATATGCGATTAAAATGCAATTAATTGCGATTAATTAATTACAAAGCCTCTAATTAATTAGATTAATTGTTTTAATTGAGTCCTGGCCCTATTACACAAGATAAACACACACACACACACACACACACACACACACACACACACACACACACACACACACAGTTAACCTAATGTGATTACAGCTCCTCCATATCAGTGCTTATAGAAAGATGATCATGTGTCTGTCTGATCAGCTCTGTCTTGACCTTAAGATCGTGGGTTTGATTCCCATGTTGACAGAGATGGCAAAATCGGCAGTAGCCGTGGCCCATTCAAAATTCCCGTGAGGAAATTTTCTAGTTTTTATGTATTATTACATTATCGGCACCAGTTATTACATTTTGAAAGGTTTTTTTTAATACCAGGCCAATAACGTAATAACCAGCCAATAATGTAATGCCTTATTACATTATCGGCAAAAAGTTATTACGTTATTGGCTCAAAAGTTTTATTACATTATTGGCACATTATTACATTATTGGCTTTATTACATTTGAAATGGCCAAAATTATTACATTATTGGCAGTTATTACGTTATTGGCAGTTATTACGTTTTTGGTTGTAACAGGGCCACCAAAATCATAGGGCCGGCCCTGGCGATTCTGATTGGCGGTGCCCTAAGCGAATCAGCGCGGTGTGTGGGAGGGATGGAAGTGACCACAGTAAACAAACGGTGTCCTAGCCTGTCCTACAGTAAAAATGGTATATAACATAAAAAGAGGAGTAAAGCAATATATTAAGCGGCAATATATATATTAAACATCAAAGATGTTCAATCAAACCCACATAGTTTGAAACAACGTTCAAAACACACACAGCTCACAACTAAGCATATAAAGCCCGCTAGCTTAATGCTAACGTGTAATGTAAAACACCATAGACGGGCTAACAGAAATTAGCAACGGCTATCGCCAATTCGCGGCAACGGAGCCACAGCAGTAAGCTGCTAAAAACTGTTTTAATTTTGGCTTTAGTGCTGTTAAAACGTGGCTGGTTAAATTGTTTTGGGGAGATTAATGTTGGTCTCATTGATGAAATTAACTGTGGCAGTGGCATTAGTTTGTTTGAATGAAAAGTGAGGGCTGCCCCTGGTCTGTATTGGTCTGTATTTCTATGGGGGAGTCCTCGCCACTCAGTCGCTCTGGTCGGCAGTCGGGGCAGTGTGCTTCACTTTTTCCTTTCTCCCGACGAGAGGCGACAGACTCGTCGGCCAAAGCCGTCGGCGTCAGGACGTGTCGGGAAGCGTCGTGGTGGTGTGTTCCTGGCTTAAGAGCACTGGAAAAGAGAGTAACGACACGCATTGGTTCAATGGAAGCGCCTCCAAGATGGCGCCGTCCATGGCTGCTATGGTGTTGCTGTGTGTTGTTTTCTGTAGCGTCTCTGTGTCCTGTTTGACTTCTTACACAAAAGAAGAGCTGCTGTACTTTAAGGGTATGACTCCACCGGACATGTATCCTGAACTACTCACCCGTTCCACGGACTTATTGGATGTACTGGTTAAGGGAACTGCGTTTTTCTCCCGTGCGGTGAAGTGGACGAGAAGGCAGCGGGGAAAGAGGGCTGGCTCGCTGGTTCGCCTACGTCGGAGGGGAATGCGTCCTCCTTTACCGGGTATATTCCTCTCGAACGTGAACAGTATTTGTAATAAAATGGATGAACTCCGGTGCCTCGTGGCGAGGAATAGTGACTTTCGCTCCACGGCTGTGTTTGCGTTCGTGGAGACCCACCTGTCGCCATCTATCCCGGACGGAGCGGTGGAGCTGGACGGCTTTTCCGTGTTCCGTGCGGACAGAGACTTTGCGGCCGTGAACAAATCACGAGGTGGGCTGCTGTTTCTTGTGAACGACCGCTGGAGTTCAGATGTAAGAGTGATACATCAGCACTGCTCTACTGCACTGGAATCCATATTCATCCTCTGTAAGCCATTCTACTCCCCCCGTGAGTTCCATTCATTCATTCTCGCCTGTGTTTACATCCCTGACGTCACAGCAGCGGTAGACACACTGGCTGAACAGCTGATGAGTGTGGAACGCCAGCACCCGGACAGTTTTGCTGTAGTTTTGGGTGATTTTAACAAGGCTAATCTTAGCCGGGCGCTTCCCAAGTACAGGCAGCAAATCACATGCCCCACCCGGGGAACAAACACTCTCGACACTGCTACTGCACAATCCAGCAGGCCTACCACGCTGTCCCCCGTGCCGCGCTGGGCAACAGTGACCACGACCTCATCCATCTGATCCCCTGCTACAGGCAGAGATTGAAACTCTCCAAACCAGTAGTAAGACGCTACAGGGTGTGGTCCAGCGAGGCATGCGAGCGACTTCAAGCCATGCTGGAGAGGGCAGGATGTGACCAGGGGCCTCATTTATCAAACTGGGTGTAAAAGTCCTCTTAAATTTTCACGTACGACGGAAAGGCAAAATGTGCGTACGACCAAAAAATATACACTCTTTTCAGATCTATCAAACTCCGCGTACACACGGCAGCACGATATTTCCATTGATAAATCACACCGGACCCAAGAAAAGTGCGGATGTGAACACGCCTCATATCTAGCCCCCTAAACGGCCCCACACAACCATATATGGTCAATGCAAATCAGTACGTGCATATTAAGTAGCCATGTGCACTCTGGAAACGTGTGGAATGACGTCAGTGGAAGACGGTGAAGACAACAGACGGACGGAGAGCGGAGAAAGGAGCGGAATTTCTCTGAAAGCGAGATACACGGTAACACGGCAATATCAGTCAGAAACATCATCTTGCATCGAAAGGCTTCAATAAAAACAAAAAAACTCCCAAATCTAAATGAAACAGAGCAGAAAGAAGAATAATCATATTTATTCTGCCCCTTTATTTTAGATTATGTCATAATAATTTAAAGCAGGGTTTCCACTGCCAGTTACTATTACTTTGCACCCCTTTCCACTAACCGCCAACTGCCGTTCACTGGACGACTTTGATTTTCATTTGTGCATAGCTATATATATATATATATATTAAAAAAAAAAACATTGAAGTCCACCAGTCTGTGACTTTTCCTAAAATGATGTTGGGCAGCACCCAATTTTGTTAAATAGCTACAATAATATTATTCACACAAAAAATATCGATCATGTTTTCTCATTTGCTTTGATTTGCGCTGACATTATTGGGCTTGCTGCTTGCTTGTGTGCGTCCAGTCTGGCTACTTAACACACGCACGTCGCAGAAATTATTTTCCAGACTGGACAGACTGGTTGTGGAAGAGGTGTAGCCTACATGCTGGGGAAAATATCAATATGATATCAAAAGAAAACGAAATTTGTTTTATAAAGCCAGTATTTAGGAGCAAACTAGTGTAAATGCACAGGGGAAAAATCAGAGTCGCTGTGCTTTTCATGTAAAGTGCCGACGTCAACACGTGTGCGGTGGTGGGGGGGGGGGGGGGGTCATCATCACCACCACCACTACTTCAAACACTGTCCGCGCTCCTCTCTCCCTCGCACACTGCAATTCTCTGACTCAGCAGCGGCGTCGCCAATTCCTCCGGTACGCCATGGTCAGACTGGTCGTAAATTTCTGCACTTTCTCCCGACAGGTTTTGGTTTGATAGATCCCAAATTAGGCGGAGAAAAGTACGTACGCACAAAACGGGGGAAAGAGCGTGTAAAAAAACGTGTATCCACAATGATAAATGAGGCCCCAGAACTTTGCCTGGGCTGGACCTGGAGCGAGAAACGACTTTGATGACTACACTGACACCGTCTCATCATTTGTCAGTTTCTGCGAGGAGGTGTGTGTCCCCTCCCGTTCCAAAAAGATCTACAATAACAACAAGCCCTGGTTCTCAGCCCGTCTTAGGCAACTGAGGTCGGAGAAGGAGACGTCTAGGCGAAGTGGGGATGCTGACCGGTTTAAGGAGGCCAAGTACCGGTTCGCCAAAGAGGTGAAGGATGCGAAACATCGCTTCTCAGAGAAACTACAACAGCAGCTCTCTGAGGGTAACCCCTCCTCCGTATGGAAAGGCCTCAAGAAAATTACCAGCTACAAACCAAAGCCCCCACCACTGCCCGACAGCCTCTCCTTCGCCAACGAGCTCAATGAGTTCTACTGCAGGTTCGAGAAGGTACCACCCCTGGTCCTCCCCCCTAACCCCTCCGAGCCACTTCCACCTTCATCCCTGCGCCCCTGCAGGACCATGGCCCCTCCCTCCTCTCCCCCTCCCCCACCACCAGCCCCTCCTACCCCCCCGCATTCTCCTCCCCTCTCACCCCCCCTCTCTGTCACTGTAGAGCAGGTGAGTCGTCTGTTTCAGAGGCAGAATCCTCAGAAGGCGGCCGGTCCGGATTCCGTCTCCCCCTCTGTCCTGAAGCACTGCCCTGACCAGCTAGCCCCAGTGTACACCTACATCTTCAACACCTCACTGGCACTGTGTCGGGTTCCAGCATGCTTCAAGGCATCAACCATCATACCCATCCCTAAGAAGGCCAAGGTCACAGGCCCCAATGACTGCAGACCCGTCGCTCTGACCTCTGTTCCCATGAAGGACCTGGAGCGCCTTGTCCTGGCCAACCTGAAGTCCATAACAGATCCTGCGCTGGACCCCCTGCAGTTTGCCTACAGAGCCAACAGATCCACGGAGGACGCGGTGAACATGGCTCTGCACTACGTACCGGAACATCTGGACACTGCAGGCAACTATGCCAGGATCTTGTTCATGGACTTCAGCTCGGCCTTCAACACTATCCTCCCATCCATTGTAGTGTATTATCCACCTGAACTTTTAGCTTTAATGTCATGTATTATGTTTATTCTTTGTATGTGTGCCCTTTTTTGGGAATTGAAGGAAAGTGTGAATTGGTACTCTGCTTTATGGATATGTTTTGCTTAGAAGTAAACAAATCGAAGGTAGATGTTATAAGAGAGAAAGACGCACATACATTTATAGATATATAAAGATGTTGCATTAGGTGTTTAGTAACAGTAATAGATTAGATAATGAGTGGCTCTTGTGAAATGCACCCTAGGAGAATGTCTTTCCTGTTGTTCACATTTTTCCTGTGAGAGCCTTGCTTAAGTTTATGTTAGCCTCGTCCGGAGTATGAATGCAAGGTCGTAAAACTCTATAGGCTAGATCCTGTCTCATGTCCATAGACGCAAGACATGAACTGTGTATGTTAAACACTTACAGGCAGGGTTCAAACTTAACTTTTTTGCTCACTGGCCAACTGGCTAGTAAGCTTTAAAAATCTACTGGCCAGAAAGATTTTTTACTGGCCAAAAATTATGTATAGCTGTTTTGTATATTTTTCATTGTGTTGAACTGTTATAATAAACTCATAAGCATTTTTAACACATATCATAGCTATTAGCATATTTTTGTGTGGAATAAAGGAGTCAAGTTTGCCTTTTTTCCCTAAAAGGTTTATTTTAGGGATGCACATGGTTAACCGTTTAACCATTAACCTATAACAAGAACTTGACCGAATAATACTATCAGTTATTTATATATATTTATTTATTAGCTCCTTATGTCGTCAACTCATGGGGGCGTGTCGACATGTGCAGACTTCCACTGCCTTCAGTCATATTATTTAGTAGCTAAACGTTTCACAGGAGGACTGACACTGTGCACCATGAAGGAAGATCAGACAATAAATGTAGCCTACACGGACATATGTGCATCACCTGTAATAACGGCGCTGCAATAAAAAGAAAAGAAAAGAAAAAAAAGACGTTGCAGCTCTCCTGCAGCTCCACAGAGGAGCTGTCAGAGGAGCTCTGCTGTTCCTCTCTCTTCAGTCTGGTGTTTGGCTGCACTTTCAATAAGAAAAGTTCCATATGAGCGCGATCAGCAGAGACAGAGCACAATGGATGTGGCATTGATCAGATATCACAGCGCATCACGGCAAAAAAAAATAAAAAATTGGAGCGATGTTTTTTTTTGCCGTTAAATAAACATGTGCGCTGTGATATCTGATCAATGCCACATCCATTGTGCTCTGTCTCTGCTGATCGCGCTCATATGGAACTTTTCTTATTGAAAGTGCAGCCAAACACCAGACTGAAGAGAGAGGAATACACACGTGCGCCGCGAGGTTGTAATCGGTCACAAATCATTGCTATACGGCATGTTGTGAGCTTGAAGATCTGCACGACACCGGCTCACAACCCAAGCGTCACAGCCGGGTCGGGAGGAACGGTAACAACAACGAAGTAGTTGGATTTTTTTTCACTCGCCAGAGTGGCCAGTCAGCCGGCTTCCTTTACTCGCCAAAGTATCAAAGTTAGTCGCCACTGGCGACTGGCAACCGCTAATTTTGAACCCTGCTTACAGGAATTGTTTAGATAAACAGATACATGGATTGTTCATGTTAATGTCGAACACTTAATGCCTATTATGGTTATGTTGGGAGAAGGTGGAGTTTTGGAGTTAGAAAGTATATATGATCATGGTGTTGAGCCATAGGAGGAAGATCTCACTTTGGCACCAGGGATGCTTCAGGATTCGGCATTTTTTGTACACTGTTCTTCTACTTGTTAATAAACTTCTTTTTAAATACAAGTGAAGACGTGTCGGCGGTGATACCTTCTTTTCATCAACACATCAATATACCACACCATCCTGGAGCTCCAGCTTGCCCGGCTACAGGTGCCGGACTTTTTGACCAACAGGTCCCAGCGGGTGAAGCCGGGGAAGTGTACATCCAGCTCCAGAACCATCAGCACAGGCTCCCCACAGGGCTGCGTCCCGTCCCCCCCACTCTTCTCCCTTTACACCAACAGCTGCACCTCCCTCCACCCGTCGGTCAAGCTCCTGAAGTTTGCAGACGACACCACCCTGATTGGTCTCATCACCGGGGGGGACGAGTCTGCCTACAGGAGTGAGATCGAGCGGATGCGGAGCTGGTGCAGCTGCAACAACCTGGAGCTCAATGCTCAGAAGACAGTGGAGATGGTGGTGGATTTTAGGAGGAACGCAGTCCCACTCCCTCCCATCACACTGGGAGACGTCGCGGTGGCCCCCGTCGAGTCATGCCGCTTCCTGGGCATGACTGTCAGCCGGGATCTGAAGTGGGGCCACGGCCATTTTCATCAATTTACAAGCAAGTGGGCAACACACATACATTGGAGTGAATGAGTTTTCTGGGCGCTTTTGCAATACCCATATCCTGCCACTCGGGGCGCAAAACCCTTACCACGGGAGTCAATGGTGGTGTCGTTCATAGATATATATAAGAACTAGATGACTCACCCGCAGCTGTTTCCCAATGACAAAGCGTAGCCAGTACGGCGGCCATCTTGGGACGGGCAACTCTCTCCCTCAGAGCATTAAGCCTATGGTGCATATTCTGCTATAATGACCATAACTTGCTCAGTTTTTGTCCGATTTCAAAACGGTTTGATTTTTATGAACGTCTATGCAGTTATGATGCAGCATATTTAGAATCACGGATAATTTTAATAATGTATTTTTTTTTGTAAAAGTAACATTATAGTGACATTATGCAAATAGTTAAAGTAATAGCTACATACTGATTTATTTTTCACAGAGTTATGAATCGTTTTTTTAGTGCAGATGACTGGATCACCATCTACTGCACTGTAACTGCAGCCAGAGTCAGAGCAAGTTGCCCGTCCTCATATGGCCGACTGTGAGCTACGCCTGCGTGTAGTCCGATCCACCCCCTTGGTGTCGTTACTCTCTTTTCCAGTGCTCTAGTCAGGCTCATTCGCTGCAGGTGTGGAGGACCAATGGCTGAGGCAGGAGGCGGGACCTGTAGAACAAACAGAGATGGTGCAGCGGACAACAGGAGCGCTCACTCGGGCAGGAAGCAAGAGCTGTAAAACAAGCAGAGATAGTGCAGGGGAAAACGGGAGCGCTCACTCAAACCTAAATAACAAAGACAAACGGCCGGGGGTCGTAACAGCCCGTCTATGGTGTTTTACATTATACGTTAGCATTAAGCTAGCGGGCTTTATATGCTTAGTTGTGAGCTGTGTGTGTTTTGAACGTTGTTTCAAACTATGTGGGTTTGATTGAACATCTTTGATGTTTAAATTTATATTGCCGCTTAATATATTGCTTTACTCCTCTTTTTATTTTGTATACCATTTTTACTGTAGGACAGGCTAGTTTGTTTACTGTGGTCACTTCCGTCCCTCCCACACACTGCGCTGATTCGCTTAGGGCCAATCAGAATCGCCATAGCTAGCACACAGCCTAAATCAGAGTACCCGACGAGTCTACTCTCCCGACGGCCGACGAGTCCCGACTGAGCATGTTGAATACAGCACAACACTGGAGGCTCCTGTTGCTGGCTCCACTTAGGGACCGTTCGTTATTTATGGAATGGGCCACCGGAGGAAAATGGGGGAGGGGGGGGGGGGGGTCATGTCATAATATTCTTTGTTGAGGGGTGGGTCCACTAAAAAAAAAAGGTCAGCGAGGGGGGTCATTCAACTTTTTGTCTGGAGGACAAAACAAAACAAAAACTGGTCATTTCAAAGCTGCAAGCACTGATGACAATGAGAGTAACAGCCCCCAAATCACAACGTTATTTTATATTGCTCTGGTCTGCCCTGAGTGGGTTTCGAACCCGGATCTCCCGCACGGCAGGCGACGATGCTAACCGCTTCGCCAAGAACTAAAAAAGGACTTTGCATGTGGGTTAGCACGTCTTTTATGGGTGAGTGAGTTTAACTTAAGACTTCAGGCTATGAGCGGCACGTACGTTCACGTTGCTTTCGTGAATTGTAAACAAACAGTCGCCCCCTCGGTTTTAGCGTCCAGCAGTTTAGCGGCTAATTCAACTGCAGTGATGGATAACTGTACAACTTCATGAACTACATTTGAGGAATAAACAGCAGCTTTTACCTGACGGGAGAGTGACCAACGCCTGAGCTACGGTAGCTAACAGTTAGCAGGTTTTATCTACTTTCTCTCTCTCTCTCTCCCTCTCTTTCTTACACACGCAGGCACATGCAGGCACGCGCACGCGCACACACACACACACACACACACACAGCTGCTTGTCTGTCGTATCTGTCGTAAACCTTGTAATAATACGTTGTTGAGTACAGTTCACATTATTGTTGCTTCGGTTTGAATGTGGATTAATTATTAATGGTTTGCTGTGTAATGTGAGCTGGTCCAAAATCGCGATTCTGTTATTGATGAGTTGGTTTAATAACAGCTGATGAATGGCATTGTGATGAGAAGGTGTTGCAGTTGCACACATGGTTGTCAAAATTAAATAATGTATGTCACGCGCAACCCGGTATCGCACTATTTCGTGCTCATCATCACGAAAATTTAATCTATTGATTGTGTCCCGCAGCACGATTTTGCGACTTTTTTCGTGCTGGACAGAACGAAATTCAAACCCATGTATTTCGAGGCTCGTGTCTGACAGTCGGAAATGACCATATTTGGACGAGGCAAGCTGCTAATGTTAATTTCGCTATAAAACAGATTTACAACCACAAAACAACATGTGTTTTAATGGAAAACTGAAGAGCCGACTCCTTGGATGGTCGTTTAGCACAATCAAGTGCCGATCTAAACGTTTTAGGCAACCAAAATGTTACAATCAACTTTCATGAAACACAAAACACCCCAAAAATATTGACAGCTACGACTATATTCTGTGAATCTCTGGTTACGCCATGGTTACGTTACATAGCCTACGTTATCGCCGTAGTAGCGAGTACTAGTTTTTTTTTTTGTTTTTTTTTTGCTTTATTGAAAAAGTACAAAAGTAAACAAATGTTGCACGTATTGCATTAGTGCAAATCATCTTGAAATAATATTGGTGCTTATAACAATTCAGAGCAGATTGAAATAGAGTTCAAATAAACACATCAATAAGATAGATAAGAAAATAAATTAAAATAAAATATATATAAAATAAGATGATCATGAACATTGAGGTCAATTTTAACTATCCATTTCAGTGGGAAAATTCTTTAAGACAGACAGACAGACAGACAGACAGACAGACAGACAGACAGACAGACAGACAGACAGACAGACAGACAGACAGACAGACAGACAGATAGATAGATAGATAGATGGCAGCATTACACATGTGGTGTGTCCCAAATCGCGCACTTGTGCACTTACACTTAATATTTTGAGTGCATAAGTGCGTTCACACTGAGCAGTGCGCGAAAATGTAGTGCGCTATGCGCACTCAATTGGCGCACTCAAACGGCCAGAAAATTGAGTGTGGATCGATGCATACTTTCCACACTTAACGGCCGCCATCTTGGTGACGTAGCGGAAACACGTCACTACTTTTCAAACGGCGGCGGTTGCTTTGAGCAGCGACGGAGCTGACACCGGTGTAAATGTCTTTAAAAAACACTAATAACAGCACAACAACAACACTAACACAATAAAACACAACTTAATAGCTCGTTTTGATCGGCAAAAAGCGTTGTCAAGTGTCGGCGATAGGGCTCCAGCGGCCGGTTGCTATGGTTGCAATCAGAATTTAAAAAAATAGAAGAAGCAGCTGTCGAGTCATTTCCTGTAAGTGCGCAGCAGCAGTGTTTGATTTGAGACGGTACTAACCTGTCGAAATTAGTGCACTGCACAAGGCAGTGCACTGCCTTACAGTGTACTGTAAAGCAGTGCACTGAGAGAAGTGTGCGATTTGAGACACAGCAATGGTGACGATAACAACATATAGTATAAGAATATAGGGAACAAACTATACACTACATAATAAAATAGCTGACCAGAGTTTTTTAGCTATACAGTGTGATGGCATGTGGCAGGAAAGATTTCCTGTATCTGTCCCTTTGACAGCTGAGCTGTAGCAGCCTGTGTGAGAAGGTGCTCCGCTGTCCGTCCACTGATGAAGAGGGTGCTGATCATTGTCCATGATGAAGAACAGTTTATTAAGTGTCCTCCTCTCCACCACGGTCTCAAAAGACTCCAGCCTGAGACCAGACCCAGCACAGAGCATGCCTTAAACCAGAATGCCTTAAATGTTAAGCCAGAATGTTTGTATGCACGAGAAAGATTATTCAAATATTTTTATTGATTTTCACATTATACACTCACAGTAGAACTCAATACCCCAGACAAGAGGGAAAGCAAACAATAAATAAATAAATGAAATGAAGTATATAAATAACAATAATGCAATATTCATAGTAATACTGATAATTGAAAATAAATGAAAAATCAGGAGAATAAACAGACGTTACTCAGTATCAACAAAGTAGTCAAATAAACACGCATGTATGCATACACATAACTACAGAGTAATGTATAGACACAGAAACATAAAAATAAATAAATAAATAAAGGGGGGGGGGGGAGTTGGCTACACTATGTTAAGGGGAATTCATTTTCAAAGTACGATAGGAATGGTTGCCAGACTTTATAGTATCTATGTGTAGTGCCCCGGGCAGTGTATTTAAGTTGTTCAAGTTTGAGGTGGGACATCACGTCCTCCACCCAACGCCTATGAGAGGGGGGCATGACCTTCTTCCAACTAAGGAGTATCAGACGTCGAGCTAGCAGAGTGGAGAATGCTATAGCCTCAGCCTGGTGCCTAGATATTGGTGTCTCCTGAGGGACGACCCCAAATAATGCAGTCAATGGGTTGGGACTGATAACTTTATTACACATGTATGAAAATGTACCAAATATATTTGTCCAAAATAGATCTAGTTTCGGGCAAAACCAAAACATATGACTGAGGCTAGCTGGGTCTTGCCTGCATCTGATGCAAGTTGGGTCTAAGCCAGGGTAGAGTTTGGCTAGCTTACTCGCAGATAAATGCAGCCTGTGCAGAACCTTAAATTGCAGCAGCCCATGCCGGATACAAATTGAGGAAGAGTGTACCAATGTAATTGCTGCCTGCCAGTTTACATCTGAAATGGTGGTTCCTAATTCCACCTCCCACTGCCTTGCTAAACGGTTAAGTGATACGACTGCAACCCTCTGGATATTATCATACAGCACAGACACCAGACCTCTGTCAACTGGATCTATGGTCAGACATTCATCTATCCATGTCCTCTGAGGGGTTGTCAAAGAGAAGTGTTTTTTAACATAACTCCACACCTGTAGATATCTAAAGAAAAGGAAATGAAGTGCCCTTCCTTAAAAAGGTCCATCACACATTTAATCCCTCTCCTATGCCACAATTGAAAAGATGGATCTGTGAGAGATGGGGCAAAATTGATGTTCGCTAGAATAGGGGAAGTGACAAGAGCTTGTTTATGCTTAAAATGAATCCTAAACTGCGACCATATCTTCAGGCAGCCAGAAATTATTGGGTTGTTCGTCCAACAACGTTTACTTATAGGTAGTGGGGAACAAATTAAAGAGCGGAGCGAAACTGGATTACTCGAATGCTGTTCCATTTGACACCATACTGGAGACTCATCATCTGATGCATCAGAGACCCAGAATATAAGTTTGTGGATATTGGCCGCCCAGTAATAATACAGAAAATTGGGTAGGGACAGCCCACCATCTCCCTTCTGTCTTTCCAAATATTCCTTCCGTATTCTGGGTACTTTTTTATTCCAAATAAAAGTTGATATGAGCTTATTTAAGTCCTTAAAAAAGGATTTAGGTATAAAGACTGGTATTGCTAGGAACAGAAATAAAAATCTGGGCATGATAGTCATTTTTACTGAGTTAATCCTTCCGGCAAGTGACAAAGGGAGGGTTGACCATCTCTCCATGTCCTGTTTAGCTTTGTTAAACACTGTTTTGAAATTGCTGTCAAATAGATCCCTATACTTTTGAGTGACACAAACCCCCAGGCAAGTAAAACTATCCTTATTGACAGAGAAAGGGAAGTCCTGGAATGACATCTGGCGTGCTTTGTCGTTTATGGGAAATAAAACGCTTTTAGTTAAATTTAACTTATAACCTGAAACTTGACCAAATGATAAGCTCAAGAGCATTAGGGATAGTAGTACATGGGTCCGAGAGAAAGAGGATAAGGTCATCTGCATAAAGAGATACTTTATGTGAATGCCCTGACCTTTGTATTCCAACCAGGTTAGTGGTCTTCCTTAACATTATTGCCAGGGGCTCGATGGCAATATCAAATATCTGGGGGCTCAAGGGACACCCTTGTCTTGTCCCTCGGGAGAGAGGGAAATAATCTGATATTATCTTGTTCGTTCTCACGGAGGCATGAGGTGCCGTATAGAGAATTTTAATCCATGAACAGAAAGTAGGACCAAAGTCAAATCTATCTAGCGCGGTGAACAGGTAGTTATATTCAATTCTGTCAAACGCTTTTTGCGCATCTAAGGACAGTATTAGCTCTGGCTCAACATTATTAGGTTGGTATATAATGTTGAATACTCGGCGAAGGTTGCTTGATAGTTGTCTGCCTGCGATAAAACCCGTCTGATCAGGGTGGATCAGTTTAGGCATAATTTTCTCAAGTCTACCAGCCAATACCTTGGTTAGAATTTTATAGCCGCAACACAATAAGCTGACCGGGCGGTAGGACTCACATAATAGTGGATCTTTATTTTTTTTTAATAATAAAGAGATAGAAGCTTGGGTCATAGTTGGGGGAAGAGTTTTTTTTAACCAGAACCTCTTTAAATACATTTGATAGCAATGGTATTAATTTAGGGCCAAATGTTTAAAAAAATTCTATTGGAAACCCGTCAGGGCCGGGTGCTTTTCCGGGTTTCATTTTTTTAATTGCACTATTGATCTCCATTTGGGTTATACTTCTTTCCAATTCTGATTTGTCTGATTCATCCAGGGAGGGCATTTCCAGTTTACTGAAGAAATTCTCTACTAACTCCCCGTCCCCTGCCTCTGAGGTATACAAATTTTCATAAAAAGACTTGAATTGGGCATTAATGTCCCTTTGGTCTGTAACGATATTACCTTCCCCGTCCTTTATCGCAGATATAAAACCAGCCGTTGCTGACTGTTTGAGTTGATGGCTCAACAGTTTACTGGCGCGCTCCCCGTATTCATATAGATTATGACGAGCTTTTAAATAAAGATCCACAGCATTATCGTTGGTCAGTGAGTCAAATTCCGTCTGAAGTAAAATTCTCTCTCTGTAAAGGTTCTCGGAGGGTGATGTTGAATGTAATTGATCCACCACTTTAATCCTGTCGACCAAATCTGTAACCCTTTTAGATTTCTTTTTATTTTCACCAGCAGTGTAAGATATCACTTGTCCCCTTACATACGCTTTCATGGTTTCCCACAGTGTGCAATAAATTATCTCAGGGGATTCATTAGTTTCTAGGAATAAGTCTATTTGTGTGTTTATGAAATCAACAAATTTTTTATCAGCAAGTAGTCGTGAATTAAGACGCCATGTACGTTTAGGAAGTATGTTTTCTGGAAACCGAAGCTTCAATAGTACTGGACAATGGTCCGAAATGACTATACTGTCGTATTCTACTTGAGTAATCATGGGTAGTAATTTTTGGTCTATCAAAAAATAATCAATTCTGGAGTAGGTTTGATGTACTGGGGAGAAAAAAGAGAACTGTTTGGATGTTGGATACTTGAATCTCCAGGGTCAATGATTCCATATGCTTGAAGAAAAGTATTTATGCATCGCGCCGATTTTCTAAGTGAAGTAACCTTTGTACTGGAGCGGTCCTGCTTCGGCTCCAAAACGCAGTTGAGATCTCCCCCCAGTATTAAATCATGTGAATCTAGACCCGGTAAAAGTGAAAAGAGATTTCTAAAGAAGGCAACATTATCCCAATTGGGAGCATAGACATTCGCCAGCACCACCGGCCTATTGAACAGTTTCCCTTGAATGATTAGCCTACATAGCGACCATTTTTGTCCTTTATGATGCTAGACTCTTCAAACAGCACATTTTGGTGCAGGAGAATAGCCGCCCCCCCTACTTTTGTGACCGAGTGGAAAATTTGCGTGAATCCTCCTCTGCGGAGTTTTGCTTGATCCTTATTTAACAGGTTGGTTTCCTGCAGATACACTATTTCAGCTTTTAATTTGTTTAATTGAGAGAATACCCTACTTCGTTTAGCCGGTTGATTCAATCCCCTTACATTCCAACTCACCAACATGGTGTCAGCCCTGTCTGTACCTTTATCCCATGCCATCAAGTTGACCTTTCACATAATGCCATTGCCTCATTCCTGTGACCTGTTGTTGGTGGTTCTGAAGAAACTGCAATTGGGGTTCCCTGAGCTTGATGATGGGTAGCCAAAGAAAAAGAGAGAGAAGAAGATGGAGAGGAGAGAAAAAAAAAAAAGGGAAGCATGGGGGTGGGGGGGGGGGTACCTGAACACACATTCTAAACAACACACATCCATAAAACATTAGGCAATATCTAACTCTAACACTCTTACACATTGCAAACAAAAACATGAACATGAACACAGCATCGCTTGTCTCTTGCATAGAGACTGCCTGCTCTTCCAGTTATGCTCTTCTCCTAAGGTTGCTTACCATGTGAGCTCCCCACAGGAACAAATATAGAATTCAATAGATTTCTTAACTCTTTCAATATATTGCTGATAATGTAGTAAGTTGACAAAACAAAAGTTGACCCATTCCTCTTGACACATATTGTCCTTGGTGTAGCACAAAATTATTCTTTTTCCACTCAAGGTATCAAAATACTTCAAGTAGGAAGTTAAACAGACCTAAACATAAAGTCCCATGAAATAAAAGATGATGTCCCACATAACTGAATCCTCATGAGAGATTCAAACTTGTCTCCACATTTTGACTCTTCTTTGAGCTTGAGTGGACAGAATTAAGCAGTCCAGAACGTGGAGCAACATAATAGAAGCCTTAGCTCTCCTCCACACGAGTGTGCATATTCAATTGCTGACAGCGGAGACACCAAGACCGCTTCGGGTGGGACAAAAAGGCACCCCGGGATTTTTCAAAGTAAAAGTAAACTGTCTTTAATGTGTCTCGCCTTCATCTCCCAGCTTAATAAAACGGGTACTTCAGCCAGTGTCCACTTACCCAAACACAAACATTATGAAGCCTCGTGCATCACCCTCTTTAACACAAACTCCTTAGCCAGCTTCGGATCTTTGAAACTTGCCTCTTGACCATCCGCCGTGGTTATTCTCAATATCTCAATATTCTCAATATCCCGCTGACTTCCACCTCCAGCTCCGACACTCGGCTCTCGGTCGCCTCAACTCGTTTATCAACTTTTTCCACCGCACATAGTAGTTCAGTCTTAATCTGGCCGATCTGGCTCTGGAGTACTGCCAACTGAGCTGTCGCCTTTTCTTCTATTTTCGCCATCACATCTTGTCTTAAGGACTGAATAGCCAGCAGCACCACCTGCTGGCTGTCCTCATTTGCGTCGCCTTCGCTAGCACCAGCGTTAGCATTAGCGTTAGCCTCCGACTCCATCTTGTTTCCTTGGCGATTTCTTGGCATTTTCCTCTCCACAGTTATTTATTTATTTATTTAACCTTTATTTTACCAGGCAAATTGCTTGAGATAAAAAAAATCTCTTTTACGAGCATGGCCTGGCCAAGAAAGCAGCAACAAGATAATATACACACAAAGAAGTGAGGACGAATATGAGAGAGAGAGAGAGAGAGAGAGAGAGAGAGAGAGAGAGAGAGAGAAAAGATGAATGACGTCCAGAGTTCTACAGTCCGGCAGGGATATGGGGGGAAGAGAAGGAGGACGGGAGGGCTGTGTGGTACAAGGGGAGGCTGTACCAGGGGATCCTGAAGGAAGAGAGATTATGTTAAATCAGCCAGGGCAGAACAGAACAATGCACAACAATACACACTAAAAGAACGCTAATCCAGTGATGCTAAAATACTAAACAGTAAAACATTTACACACTCCATGATTTGCCATTAAAAAACAGTTAAGTCTGGTTTTAAAATCGGAAAGGGTGATGAATGCCTGTAGTTTTAGTGTTTTTTGGAGATTGTTCCAGCCAGAGGGAGCAGAGTACATGAATGCCCTCTTCCCAAACTCAGTACGAGTTCTGGGGACAGAGGCAGATAGAAAGTCCAGAGAGCGCAGTCTGTATGATGAGTTTGATGTGAGAGTGAGGTAGGTGCAGAGGTATGAGGGAAGTAGTCCAATAATTGCTTTATAGATGAAGATGTACCAGTGCAGAAGCCTACGTGCAGACAAAGACAGCAGTCTACTTTAGCATACAGAGTACAATGATGAGTGAGTGACTTACAGCCGGTAATGTATCTTAAAGCACAATGATAAATGGCATCCAGCATATGCAAAGAAGTAGAGCAGGCATTCATGTACAGTACGTCACCATAATCCAACAAAGGAATAAAAGTAGCTGCAACAAGCCTTTTTTTAGAAACAAAAGAAAAACAAGATTTATTTCTGAAATAAAAGCCCAGTCTCACTTTTAGCTTCTTTACCAGGTTTTCAATATGAGGTTTAAAAGACAGATTGTCATCAAGGATGATGCCTAGGTATTTAAAAGTAGAAACAGTCTCAATAAGGGTACCTTGAGAAGTGTATAAAGTAGGACGATAATTAGTTTTGTCTCTAGATTTAGTAAAAATCATCATTTTAGTTTTATCTGCATTAAGCACCAATTTCAAGAACCGGAGTTGGGCTTCTATTTCCTTAAAAGCAGCTTGCAAGTGATCTACAGCCATCAACACAGTGCTTCCAAAACAATAAATCACAGTATCATCGGCATAAAAATGGAAATTTGCATTGTCAACATTTTTCCCCAAATCATTTATATAGATTGTAAAAAGCAGGGGACCGAGCACAGAGCCTTGTGGCACCCCCTTATGGACAGCCAGGGTATCAGAGGAGTAGCCATCAACTTTAACACATTGAGCCCTGTCTGATAGATAGTTAGAAAACCAACTAACAGCAGAATCAGAGAGTCCTATATTAGCTAATCTATGCAGCAAAACATTATGGTCCACAGTATCAAAGGCCTTAGAGAAATCAATAAAAAGGGAAGCACAATGTTGTTTGCTATCCAGGGCCATAAAAATATCATTAACTACTTTCGTAGCAGCAGTGACTGTACTATGTGATTTTCTAAAACCAGATTGATAGCATGATAAAATTTCATTACTACACAAAAAATCCTTCAACTGATCACTTACCAGGTTTTCTAAAATCTTGGCTAAGGGTGACAAATTTGAGATAGGCCTGTAATTATTAAGGCTCGAGGGTTCACCGCCTTTTAAGAGGGGGAGAACGTGAGCCATTTTCCAGGTGTTAGGGATTTTCTTACTAGTTAGAGTTAAGTTAAAAATGTAGGTTAAAGGTTCGGCTATAAAGTCCGCAGCAATTTTTTAAAAATAGACAGCAATGTTATCTGGCCCCGCTGGTTTTTTAAAATCTAATTTTGTAAGGGCTTTATGCACCTCGGCAATAGTGAAAGGCCTAAAGTTGAATTTAGTATCCAAGGGAGTCTCAGCATTACTAAGTGGAGCCTGGGCTGCAGTGGGGGACATAACTTCTTTGTCAAAAAGAAAACCAGATGACACAAAATGCTTATTAAAACAATTGAGCATCTCAGTTTTGTCATAGATAGTGGCCGACTCAGACACAATACAAGTTGGGAGACTAGAGGAGTTCTTTGGAGATAAAGATTTAATAGTCCGCCAGAATTTCTGAGGGTTATTTAAATTTTTGGCTGTTAGAGCAAGATAATAGTTCGATTTGGCCTTCTTAACTAAGGTAGTACATTTATTCCTTAAGCATCTAAAAGTGGTCCAGTGAGCTTCCACATTTGACTTTCTTGCTTTTGCCCAATAATAGTTTCTCTCATGAATTAAACTAGCCAACTCGTCAGAGAACCACGGATTTTCCCTGCCCTTTACCCTATACCTTTTGTAGGGGGCATGTTTATCAATGATTGACATGAGTAAATCGACAAAATAAGACCAGGCTAATTCAACGTCAGGTATTAAGGAGACCCTGCTCCAATCAGCAGCATTTAGATCATATCTGTAACCCTGTTCATTAAAGTGTTTGGTATCACGCTTCGTGATGTAACGAGGTTTAACCTTTGGTATTTTGGTATCCCTGATGGCTGCAATAACACAGTGGTCACTCACGTCATATGGAAATACACTTACAGAGGTATACTTATGAGGATTATTAGTAATGAATAAATCAATCAATGAAGATTTCTCAGGACACTTTGGGTTAGGACGAGTGGGGGAATCAATTAATTGTGTGAAATTCATTGCGTTACAGTAAGATTTAAATTCATCTGAGGCTGGTGATAGCCAGTCCCAGTTCAGATCGCCACAAAGGGCTAACTCATTGTCAGGTAGTTTAGAAAGAATATTAGACAAGGAGGACAAGGTTTCTTTGGCTGCAGAAGGAGGTCTGTAGCACCCAACAACAGTAATATAATAGCCCTTAGACAATTCAACCTGTAAACCGAGAATTTCAAACTGATTAGGAATTGACTTTTTTACCAGTACTTTAGTGTGGAATCTACATTTAGAATACACAATTATACCACCACCCCTTTTAATGCGGTCAGCACGACTTATATTGTAACCATTAATAGAAATTTCATTATCATTAATAGATTTGTTCAACCAACTCTCAGAGATTACAATGATATCGGCATTGGTTGTCTGCGCCCACACTCTAACAAAGTCTATTTTTGGTAGGAGACTTCGGACATTTAAGTGAATAATACCCAAACCTGATCTTGCATTAAAATCAGCAGCAGTTTGAATACAATCTGAATCAGGGCCAGGGTTAGACTGAACATCACCTGATATCATTAACAGTAGCATAATCATGCAACGGATTTTAAACATTTTGATTGAATTGCACTTTAAATATGCATCTGAGCAATGAATTGAAAAGACAAGGGCATCCGTGGGAACAATGAAACATGATTTAAGCGCATAGCAACACATCAAACCAATAGACAGGTGAGCAGGCAACGAAGCAGCAGTTCGACTCGGCGCTTGTGTAAGAGAGTTGGTGCGCAAAGTACACGTTTGGGCGCAGGGTAGAACCGGAGAAACAGAGAGCAGTCTCCCCGGTTCGCTCCCTCGAGTGCGGCCAGCGTAGTCCCAGTATGCCGACGCAAGTAGTAACGCAAAGAGAAGCCGTGTCGGCCCCATAGTCCGCGAGACGTGCGAGCGTGGGAATCAGTGCGCTCAAAGTCACTGTGGTGTGTAAAGTGTGTGTGTGTGCGTGTGTGTGGTGGGGGAGGCAGGAGAGCAGAGTGGGGAGAGAGAATACCTGACCGGGGGTGGGAATGACAGGCAGGTAGGGAGGATAGCGGGAGCCAGCGCAGGAGAGGAGCAGGTGAGCAGGACTGCAGGTGAGGACGCCAGCAGGAAGACAATCAAAGCAGTGGGGTATGATAATCCATGCAGATTTCCAAAGTTAGTCCATCAGTAAAGCAGGTTAGTCCATCAGAGAAGCAGTAAGAGCAATGTGGAAGAGGTTCAATAAAAAATAGCCACAAAAACGACAATACATTTCACAGAGACAGAGCATGCAGGACAGGGAGCTGCCATCTTGGAGGAGGGGCCAGGGTTAGGGAAATCTTGTCAACTTGAAAAATCTTGTTAACTTAACTGGTTTATAGGTGCGCGTAAGGTCGTAGATAGTGGTTTAAAACGATAGAGAGATTTTTTGTAGTCCCGTGAGGAGCCCAACAAAACCACATCTTTACATGGCGCTGCCCATACCGGAAGTCCTTATACACGAGAAAGATAACCTATAACCGTAGGGGAGTAGCAACAAAGACGGTTTATAAACCAAGACCTTTCATGACGAGTTAGCTTCCTGTATGCATGTCACGTGGGCTTCTGCACGGCCACGCCCCTTTAGAGAGACCAGAGGCAGCTTGGAGTGTATTGATTCCTATAGGACAATTTAATGTGAACACCGATTATGGTCGGGCCTTTCTCCCCACGGTCACTGAAGCAAATTTTGGACTCATTTTTCACAAGCCACATCTCTTCTGAACAGTTTGACACCAAAATGGTAATTTTCAGACGGAGAGATCCGGAGAAAATCCACTTTGTTCAAGACCTGTCTCTGTCTCTACGACACACTCTCGCGAGATTTGGCACAGATCTCCTAGGCAACGTCAAACAAACGGCCGCGAAGTCCCGTGAAAATGATTTAAATTATTTTTGGCATGCTAAATATTACTGTTAGTAGTGTAAATATTTAATGTTATCATAAGAAAATATAAATATCTCACTTTCATCTACCTACAAATTGTATAAATCCACACACACACGATCACAGACGAGGTGGTGACGGTTGGCCACGCCCACTTAGAGAGACAGGAAGTGTATACCATTTCATATCATTGGAGCAGCCGCTCATGGAGTATCTTTCCATTTATTGAATATCTTTGGTAGCAACTCTGGCTCACACTCCAGAGCAGTAGGTGGCGGTAATGCACCTTGGTGCAAACGACACAAAAAGAAAAGAAGAAGAAGACGTATACCCGCACCAAAGCGGCCGTTCAGCGGATCTAACTTCTTGTAAGTAAACACTGTAAGTTTTGCACAAGAGACTATGACATTATACAATTATTTATACAATTTTAAAATAAAGCGGCCGAAATCAGTCGAAAGATTAGTGGCGGTGACGTCAATCATGCCAGAGACGTTCTGGTCATGCCACCATCGCCCGGTTCACACCGGCCGGCGAAGCGCCGCGAATAGCCGCGGAACGGAGCCCGCATTTCGGTGCCCTTGTTAAACGATAATATAGTTCTTTTTTATACAGTCTATGGTTCAGACCAGACGCGGCTCGCGCCGTGCAGCGATCGTTTCTGCGTCTGGTCTATTTTGTGCTGGCAGGAAGTCACACAAAGGAACACGAAACAATCTGGTCAATTTTCAAAATAAAAGCAATTTTCAAAATAAAATACCTACCGGTATACCAGAGTCCAAAGTGTACGTTTGTAGCCTATTTGTGTTTATTAAAGCAGATATCAGTGGAATGTTTTTGTTAATATAAGTCCTAAATAGTCCTATTTTCCGTCAGCAATCACTTACATGAAGTATTTCAGCCTAAACACGAGTCTCTCCGTCACTCTGCTCTGCTGTAACCCGAGGAGAAAAATTTCCTTGTGGGATACAAGTGTTATCCAATGAGGGGAGAGAACGGCATGAAGGGCTGTGTGTGCAGCCAAGGGATGCGCGTGAATGTGGTGACGTAGCACGAGGACCAATTGATGCCTGACAAGGGCGGGGGCTGCTAACTCATGGTGCGTTCAAGGAAACTCGTACTTTGTGTTTTTCCTTCCTGTGAAGTCATACCAGTTCGATCTGGTACGAGTTCACGGGTCGGAAGTTACGAGTGGCCGTTATAGGGAACTTTCACAGACAACAGGACGGTAAAAACACGAGCTACGGGTTACCTGGAACGCTACCAAGTCGTAGTTGTGACTTGAAGCTGTAACTTACGGTTTCAAAAGCCTGCCTTGAACACAGCATTAGCCGAAACGGCCGTGCCGCTGTTATCTGCTTTAATCTAAACAGAGCGCGAGAGAGGAGCACACACACACACACACACACACACACACACACACACACACACACACACACACACACACATATGCCACACACATACACATATGCTACACACATACACACATGCTACACACATACACATATGCTACACACATACGCTACACACATACACACATGCTACACACACACACACACACACACACACACACACACACACATATGCCACACACATACACATATGCTACACACATACACACATGCTACACACATACGCTACACACATACACACATGCTACACTCAGGCCACACAATACACACGACCGGCGCGGAGAAACAAGCGTCTGGTGTGAACAAGAGGGCCGCGGCTCGCGGCGCGGCCGGTGTGAACCATACTGAAGCTTCACTATTAATAATGATGTCATATAATAATATAATAATAGTCTATATCAAACCACTGCTTTTGCTGCTTACCATACCAGGCTTGAGCCACTTGTGTTTGTCAGTGGAAGGGGGGTGGATACACTCAGGGAAGAGTTGGTTTTCGTGAACATGCACGTTCTGGATGTGATTGAGAAGTGATGTCCACCTGGCCACTGTTTCCTCTCCACTTGATGTGCCTGATGCTGACCAGTAGAGGTGATTTTTTATGCTCTTTTGCCAGAGTTTCACCTTTGTGCAGTCCTTCTCTTTGGAGATACCATCCACTTTTTTTTTGAGTGCTGAGAAAATATTTATTATTTTTTTCTCAGTGGATTTTGCTGAGAATTGGCTGTATTACAAATAACTGATGAACAATAACTTCAAAGTCATCGTACCTTTGCTTAGATGCCACACATCATAAAAGTGGTTGATGTCAGGTTTCTCTTCACGCAAGAACTTTTGAACCTGTGTGTGACGGTCTGTCACCAGGGAAGCCACATTGATGCCTGATCTATCAAGAAATCTAAGACTTCTGATCAGCCCTTCCTTCTCCATGCGGACACTGCTTCCCACTTCATTGCTCTGTGGATCATAAATACACAGAGTTGTAGGTGAAGACCTTAAAATTCAAAATCTGAATTACACAAAGTTATTACCAAACACCTTATCAAGTTTTAGTATATGTCATAAATGATAAATATGAACTTATGTCATAAAAACGGATATCTGTTATTAAGAGAAACAAAAAGAACAGCACTCACAGAGAACAGAGTTTCTCATTCATTGTGGTCATAAAAAGTATATTTTTCACCAGGAAGCCATAAGATGTGGCTTGGTGATGAAATGTATTTGAATTTTGCTGATTGATTAATGATAAGTGCAACTGTTGTGTACATATCAGTAAGTATTTGCTCTATTTGTGCACATGACATCTTAAAAAATGTATTAACAGGTTTAGATGGAAAGGCTGTTACGAGTCAGTAAGAGTTACAATCAAGTAGATATTCATGCAAACTAGTTGCTGGAATTTTTATAAATCATTTACCTGTACAAGTTGGATGTCAACAATTTTGTTTGTGCTGAGATCCATCATGGAGTATGAGCCATACTTCGCGGAGTGGCCAGGACTGTCAGCTCTCATGTCACCACCCAGAGACACATCTTTCCTCTTCAGTTCCTCAAGCAGGTCTGTCTGGTGTGATTGCCATTTATGCAGCACCGATGGCAAAATGTAGTTACGCACATGTTGTATGTGTGCCGTCCTTCTGAAGGTTTTCACATGCATTTCATTGAGCACCTGCAATGTAAAAATCAAAAGATTCTTCTTGTAATAGTGTTCACAGCATGTAGGCTACTATATCACACAGCACAACTACAGGGAGTACTGGCCCAAGAAGTAGGTGTCTATTATTTTCATACTAACCTTGACAGTCTGGACAAAAGAAGAGCCGGTGTAATACACAGCAGCTGATAGGTGCAGGTTCCCTGCAGGGTAGCTCCCCAGAAGCGGTTGACTCTTCCATTGTCTGCTGAACAGGCAACTCTGGTGGAGGCATGTCTGTGTCACAGAAAGGAATGTTCCTTTCACAAACGTGTGCACCTTGCAGTGTCTGGAGCAGGTGGGGCAGACCTTAAAAAGGTCAAGCAGGCACTCCTCATAGACCAAGTATTTCACCATGTCCTGCGGTCTCTTAGTTTGCTCTCTGTTGATACAGAAAATGACAGTCAACAAAATAGGATCACTGCTGCCTGAGCAGTGTGTGTATAGCTTTGCTGAGCTCCTATATCTAACACAACATTTTTTGTTCACATATGCAATGATTCAGCATTGTGGGAACTCCAGGGAAGCTGCACCCCAGGACTCCACGCTGCCCTTAAATGGGAGCATTTTGTCCATAAAATTTGAGTGAGTGCAAGTACATTTTTCATTTACTTGCACATGTGCAATCAGTAAATTTGCCTCTTTATTTAGCACTGGTGGAATGTTGAAAGGATGACTCAAAGAATCTGGACTGTCATAACAGGTGTCAGGCAAATGTGTGTGAGAATCATGAAGGACAAGGAAATGTGAATATCTGCTCTGCAAATTGATATGTGTGTCAAAATTTTCTCAAAATTTAGCTCCTACAATTTTAAGTTAGGGGCCATTGTCCTCCTATTAAAAAAAAATTCTGGATGTGAGGGTCTATAGTCAGAGGTTGTTATATAAGCTCGTTTGAGACTTTTTTCACATTGCTTGACTATAAATATAATGACATGATTTTACTTGAAATGCTCTGAAAGAGTGACAGAGTAGAGTTGTAGGGAGAGAGGATTGTATTACTGTTCACAGGCGGTGTCGGCACAGTCAGACATGCTGGGATGGAAAGTGGAGTCATCAGGATCTGCAAAGCTAGAACTGATGTCAGATTCCTGAAAAGAGGAAAACTCCAAGACAGGGCACTTTGATGGTGGGCCGTCAGGTGGTGGAGCTTTCCGCTTCAGTGGAGTGGAATGCAAAATACCACAGAGATTGGATGTGGTGTCACCAACAGCAACGGTCTTGGTAACCACTGTAGCTTGAGAGCCTGGAAAATATACAGTATATGCAAACAGGGACAATAATGAGAGCTTGTAAGTGATCTTTTTTTTTTTTTTTTTTTACCTGACTCAGGTAACATAACCTACCTGTAGCATTTTCAAAATTGTTCAACAACTATATTTTCCCTATAGAATCTGTCTATTACACATCACACACATTCACAAATGTATAGCTAACCATACGTACATGTACATTGTCAACATACCTGCATTCTTTCTGATGCCAAGTGTCCTCAAAGACAGCTGAGTTGCCACACTCCGTTTCCTAACAAAATTGTCCGTCTGACATGCAACCTCTCTGGTGTCCTTCTTCAGGATGTCACACTGACACTCAGTTTCCCTTGTGGTTCTGAGGGACTAGTATATGAAGAGGGGTAACAATTAAAACTATTTCGGATTAGTCAAACATACTGAGGCATTTAAACACAACATTGCACCTTCTGATATTGGTAAAACAACCTATACTGTTTATACTGTTTTACCAATAGCTATACAACAATAACAGTCCTCCCCATTCCATTGTGGCTTATAAAACAGGTGTTGAGTAGCTGTAGTTTTGAATCGACTAAAACTAGGTTATGCTGCATGCATAAATTACATGACAAGGTTAATCCAGGACAATGAATCTCTCTTGTCCTCTCTGTCTCAAGTCTGATTAGTTATAATGACATAGCACGGACTATACACAGCAGCACGTAGTATATTATTTGTTTACATTATACGACTGTTACTCCGATGTATTCTATTTAACCCTCATATCCTGTTAAAAAATTACTAACGTCCTCCTGTTAGGGATATTTTTGTACCCTGTTTTCAAACACATGTCGGCTAAAAGGCATGATCGCGTGACTTGCTGTGCAAAAACATGACATCATAATACGGCTAGAGAAGAGTTAAAAGACCATCAGACTTTTTACTAGACCTCAATCGACCAAGGGAAAGTGGTATAATCTGATATTTTAGGGTCGATCCCCCCCAGCACGCCCCAGCTGCGGCTCCGGGGGCGGTGAGTCCCCCGGGGCAGCGCGAGTAGCTTCACCCCGGCAACAGACTCATATGGCGGGGCCGGCCGGAGAGAATGCCCCGGACTTCGGAGCCACGTCCTCGCGGTAATATGAAGTCATATTTCAAAAACCGCCCAGAAACCTATATTTTGACTTCCCCTGATGTGAATTAAACCATGAAATAAAATAAAAATATATTTTTCTGAGGCAAAATAACCCCCAGGTGAAAACGTCTGGGTTTTGCGATTTTCAATGGATCTCTATGGGGACATTTTTTCATCCATACCAAACATATCATTCGTGTTTTTCATCCATAAAATGTGCTAACAGGATCTGAGGGTTAAACATTTTTTAAAACGCGCATAAGAGGCTGGAAGGCTCGGTGTTTTTAGGCGCCGAAAAAAGTTTACTTACACTGGCTGGTGGACTGGTAGCTCCGGCCGCACTTGTGACAGCTCCGGCGGCAGTGGCAGCAGACGTCGTCGGAGCAGGTTGATGGAGGGCAGGCAGGGGGATAGTTGGCAACGCTCCCGGATTCAGCTGCAGCGGTTTGTCGGTGAACCCAAGCTGTCTCGGGTGAAAATTTGAAAAACTACCGGGCGTGAAGTGCGCGCTGCAGAGACAGGCTTTGGTGGTGGTGCACTTCTTCCCACCAGCACTCTGGACAAAAAAGACCCACCTGTCCTTCACTTTATCATCCCGGGGAAACAAGAATAAAGTGACCGAGCTGGTCTCCAAAGTCACACAGCCAGGAAAGACACACTTTCGAGAAGACAGCATCGCTAGCTAGCTCAAGAAAAACAACTGCGTACTGGTAACTGACTCAAAACGAGCGGGATAACCACCGATGCTAGCATTCTTGAAGTATTTATAATGTTACTGTGCACATGGGAGGAGTTATGAAAGTAGGGACGCCAGTGCGTCACGGCGCCCCCCTCTAAAGCCCGCCCTTAAAAACAAAGACCACTGAAGCAGAGTGAAACTGTGAAATCCTAAATTCTAAAATTAAGCACTGCACAGAAATGAGTATTTTTGCATGATTTTATCAATACATTTCGAACACTTTTAATATATTTTGAAACAAAACTCAAATTTCACTTTCCAGGGACTTTAAACTACATTAAGTTCACAATATTTACATACTTTTACTGTAATAGGATTTTTCATGGAAGAATTTAAGTTGTAATGGAGTATTTTTACATCGCTGTATTGGTACTTTTGCTTAAAGGGACAACGAGGAGTTTTGGAAAATGTTTTCACTCTACATTTACCATGAGCCTTCGCGCGCACTGTGAAATTCTTGGACCGGCGCAAGACGTTTTCATTCATCAAGAATTAAAGTCAGAATAAATTGGTCAAAGTCTGAAGCAATGCCCCTATCAAGAATTTGTCCACCTAGTATCAGGCAGGGATGGCCATTTTCATGGCAGCCAGCTGGCCTGACATATTTGGGTATAAAGATTACTCCACGGCTGGATAGTATTATGACAATCAACCTTCTCCCTCTAATTCATAAAATTGAGCTTATATTACAAAATTGGACGAAACTAGGACTGTCACTTCTAGGTAAAATTAATATTCTAAAGATGGTAATAGTTCCCAAAATTAATTACATAAGTAACATGCTACCATTAAGCTTGCCACACGATGCATTATTGAAATATAATAAAGCTGTATACAGCTTCTTATGGGCGGGCAAGAAACCATATGTAAATCAGTCAAAACTTTATGCCGCTATGGAGGATGGAGGTCTGGGCCTCCCTCACATAGCCTGGTATCATTATGCTTTCTGTCTCAAACAACTGTCGAAATTATATATGTCACCTGACCAAGCGCCTGTATGGGTGTCTATAGAGAAGGAACTTACATACCCCTGCCCGACTCAGGCCTTTATTACTCAAACTAGTGATGTGATCCCCCATGATAATCCAATCCTCGCCTTCTCACAGGAGACATGGCAAGCCTCGCATAAAATCATGGGCTTAAATCCTAATTTTACAAACAAAACTTCCTTGTGGTACAATAAAAGCCTCAAGATAGGTAAAAAAATATTTTCGTGGGCTGGTTGGGTCAAGTTGGGAATTGTTTATATTGGGGATTTATTTGATGGAGACCAGTTTCTTTCTTTTGAACAATTAAGGGGAAAGTACAAACTCTCAAACAAGGATTTTTGGAAATATCTCCAGTTACGGAGCTGTATCTTGTCACATCTTAAAAAATTACCGCTTACATCTAGAACTGAAATACAAACCAGACTGGAACAGGATGGGCACTTCAAGAGGAAATCAGCATGCTTTTACAACTTACTGAGGGGGTCTCAGTCACCCAGTTATGAAGGCCTTAAGAGATGCTGGGAGAGGGATATAGAGGATGAGATATCTGGTGAAACATGGGCGCAAATTATGGAATCATGGTTTAAAGTATCGAGGGAAATGCAGACCCGTCTGATTAATTATAAAATTATTAATAGAACTTACTGGACCCCATGTAAAATGGCACGGTTGGGACTTATAAATTCTGACTTGTGTTGGAGATGTGATGCTTTTCATGGTACTTTTGTTCATATGTTGTATTCATGCCCCATGATAGACTTACTATGGTCTAAGATTATCTCCTTTATTAACACTGTAATGTCCTCTACTCTGGTACAACAGCCGCTGCTTTGTCTACTAGGTGTGCTACCAAAGGGAAGTGGTCTAACTGTCCACCAGACGATATGGTGTAGAACAGCACTTATTACTGGATGCAGGATAGTACTGCGACACTGGAAAACAAAAGAAGTTTTACAGGTGAAGGAATGGTTCAATGAGATGGCCAAGATTGCTTCCTACGAACGTCTTAGTTATAGGTTGCAAGACAAAGAAGACTTATACATGAAAATATGGGGCCCTTATACTGCAGCATCTTGATACAATTGTGAATTGCACCCTTAGGCTAACTTCTGTCACCAGTCACCATTTGTATGCATATTTATATTGGTGTAGGTTTATTGTCTCTGTTGGACTCCCTCTGTGTGTTTGTTTGTCCTTGTTTTGTTTATATATATATATATTTTTTTTAGAAGCTCCGTTTGAGCTCTGTTTTTTCGACCTGTGGTATGGTTGATATGTATGTTTTTCTTGTTGAAAATCAATAAAAAGTAAATTACAAAAAAAAAAAAAGAATTAAAGTCAGAGGTTGGAAGACGATCAGATACCGCCATATTTCCGACCATAAACGGCGATTCGGCGGCGTTATTATCATGACCGACCGGGCAGCGTCCGCGAAACTGGTCGGCATTTCCACCACTAGCATAGCATAGATTCATCCACATTAACATCATGACTTAACATGAGACTTTTTTATAACCAAATACAAACTCCTCGTTGTCACTTTAAGTAACAGTCAAGAGTACTTCCTCCACCACTGAATTAGACCGTCTAATTACTAACGAATAATGCCGAATACTAACTAAACAAGAAAATAGGCTAAGAAAAGTATCATACACAGCATAATTTTGTCCATTTTGAAAAGCAATTTATGTAATCTTAGTTATTAGTTGATGTGTAATAGTTTGATAATAATAATAGTATAATATTAAATTTAAAATAGTTTGTTTTTAGTGATTAACTTTTTTCTCCCAGCATCTTCAAATAATGATTTGTCATTGGTGTTTCTGTCTGTGTTGTAGTAATGCCTACCACCAAAAAGTGCCCTCATTGTGAGGGCATTCTGCCATGTGCCAAGAAAATATGTCCCCATTGCCTGAAGGAGCAGCCCACAAAGTCACGCCTGAAAAAGGCACTGGAGAGATTTGATGCAAAGCGGGACGAGTGGGCCTCTTCCCGCAAAAAAAAACAGAAACTTGTCCCAAATAAAGGACGAGATGGTGGTCATGGTATGTAGACAATTGAGATTACCTTTGTTTAACATTTAACTGCCACAATCACTCTTGCATGTAATAGTTGCAGGCTTCTTTATTGAATACAACAGTCAATACATTAACATACTGTAATGTCATTGCAGCTTGAAAAACTTAAGGCCGCTGGCTATAAGCCTCTCCTCCTTCTGGGGAAAGCCAGCAAAGCGAAGCACAAGGTGCAGGTGTTTATACCCCGCTGCACCTTGGCTTCATTTGCGATGAGTATGTGTGTGAAGGTATGATTTTTGACTTTTTATAAATTCAATGCACCCTCACCTTTGTTTACCAAAATACTAATTGCATCTTGTTATTTTTCTACCACATTCATGTACAGTGTGGAGCTATTGCCATTGAGACTCTGTTGCCATTTGCAATTACCCATGGCTTTTAGTGAGCAACACTTTTCAAACTTGCACAGGCTGGACCCGTTATGGCACTGGGGCAGAGAGTGAGGAGATCACTCTTATTGCCTGCGACCCCAGCGGTGAGGTGGGACCACAGGTGGAGGAGGTGGGGCCACAGGTGGAGGAGGTGGAGCCACAGGTGAAGGAGGTGGAGCCGGAGGAGGTGGGGCCACAGATGGAGGAGGTGGAGCCACAGGTGGAGGAGGTGGAGCCACAGGTGAAGGAGGTGGAGCCGGAGGAGGTGGGGCCACAGTTGGAGGAGATGGACAAGGAAGAGCCAGGTAAAGAGAAAAGATTTTTCAATTAAAGGGTGCATGGTGTACATGTCACACAAAGAAAACTTCCTTGTTTCTTAAGAACATAAAGACATGGATGACCTGCAGTTTTCTGCTTCTAAACTCATCAAACGTCTTGGCCCTAAACACCTTTGACTTTGCCCAGACTGCAGGCAAAAGTGACCCAAATCATATCAGATATGTTTGTTTCATGGCAGGTGTGAACAGCACAAAACATATGGAATCCGATCTTTTCAAATCAGATTTGGGCCACTTTAGTATGTGGAATGTTTTGCAATAGTCAGTGGTCAGAACAGTCAAATCGGAATTCATGCAACTTTTATGTCACTTGCGTCAGTTTCTCAAGGAGATGGGTCACTGAGTGTCTTGACACGAGAGTCTTGTGGAGAGGTGCTGACAGATGTAGTTAAAAGTGGCCCTTTACATCCTGAAATGTGGCTCCTGGCTCCAACTCTGCATTCACGCACACCTCTGTACAGAAGCAGCTGCCATAACTCTACAAAATTAAAGCTAGAATAAAAAGTTTGGCTCTCTTTCTCCTATCATTTGCTCATAACTTAACCGTAAAGATGGACTCCAGTAACCCCCATGTTTACTTTACATGTTTACTTCTGTGTGTTGCTAACCAACTGTATAGCCACGTACCGTTGCTGTTCTTCAGCACATGTGGGTCCGTTCAGAACCATGGTCAGTTCACACTAGAATCTGATAGAGGCCACATTTTCAAAAAAATAATGTGAACAGCCAAACAAAAACATTGGATCTGAGCAATAATCTGAATTGAGCACGAAGACCTGCAGTCTAAACCTAGACACAAAGATTTATTATCTAAAGAGATAGCTAGCCTGGCGGCCTGTGTGTGAATCTGGGAGTTATCTTTCATCAGGATCTGTCCTTTGACTCCCACATTAAACATATTTCAAGGACTGCCTTTTTCACCTATGTAACATTGCAAAAATAGGGCAAATCCCGTCTCTAAAGGATGCAGAAAAACTAGTCCACAGGACACCCAATAGAAGGCTCATCACCACAGCGACTCAAAGTCAGCTTTATTGTCATGCAAACCATGGGATGGGTTAAGAACGAAATACAGTTACTCCAGGTCTTGGTGTGTGTAGTGTGAATAGAATAAATAAGAGCAAAATAGAATAAACTAGGATAAAATACAATGAATAGAGTAACAAATCCACAACCATCTCCTTGGTCTTCTGAATGTTGAGGATGAGGTTGTTGTCTCCGCACCACCGTGTCAGGTCCTCCACTTCCAGACTGTATGCTGCCCCATCTCCATGGGTGATGAGTCCAACCACTGCTGTGTCATCTGCGAACTTCACCACAAGGTTGTTTTTGTGGTGAACTCTGCAGTAATAAGTCATCAGTGTGTACAGCAGTGGGTTGAGCACACAGCCCTGGGAGAGCCAGTGTTCAGGATTATGGTGGAGGATCTGTTGCTGTTGATCCTGACACTCTGTGGCCTGCAGATCAGGAAATCCAGGACCCAGTTGCAGAGGGATGAGGAAGTTCCTATAGTGTTGCTAGTTTCTGCGGGATGATGGTGTTGAAAGGTGTGGGAGGCTGCACCACCACATGTACTGACTAGAATAAGAGATCATATTTCTCCTGTATTAGCTTCTCTGCACTGGCTACTTGTAAAATCTAGAATAGAATTTAAAGTCCTTCTCCTTACTTATAAAGCCCTTAATAATCAGGCACCATTAAGAGCTCATAGTACCCTATCAACCCACTAGAACACTGTGCTCCCAGAATGCAGGCTTACTAGTGGTTCCTACAAACTCCAAAAGTAGAATGGGAGGCAGAGCTCCTCTCCTGTGGAATCATCTCCTAATTTCGGTCCGGGGGGCAGACACGCTCTACATTTAAGACTGAGTAGGCTTAAAACTTCCCTTTTTGTCAAAGCTCACAATTTTGTTGTGATTGGGTTAGGTTATGTAAATAAAATTGACATGACTTGACTATTTTGGTATGTAAAAAGTACACCTTAATTGCCTGAATGAGTAATATTTAATTTCCAAACCCACAGTTGTCTCTGCTGTCTCTACTCCACTTCAAGACGGAGCTGTGAAACACAAGAGGAAGCGGGAAGGTATGTACAGAATATTTTTGGAGATTGAGTTCAAATATTATATATTATTTTAAAGGGTAAACCAAATTCAGTATTTTCTTCTTAACATATTAATTAGGTCTTAAATGTGTCTCTCAAAACATGCAAAAAGTACTTTTGCCATTCATAATTTCCTTGTGGAGCTAGGCCTCAGAGACTGTCTCTGTGCTCAGGATTAATCGACGGCCCTAGTTACATAAACCCGCCCCCTACTCCGCTCTAGGTATAAATACATTCAGCCAACTGGCTTCCGAGGTTTTCCGTCCCACTTGCTCTTGAGTCTAGCTGAAACACGTGAAACAGCCAGCTAACTAAACGTAGTTCATGTTCACACACAGGGGAGACCACTACTGTCTTGTTCCTTCATATAACAAGTTTACAGTGCTAACGTTAACGTATTCACATCATGATTAACGTCAGCCACCCGGAGGATAGAGGCTGAAAACCTCCGGACACACACTGAGGATCCTTCACAATGTTACACACACACACACACACACACACACACACACACACACACACACACACACACACACACACACACAGCAGCAGCAGCAGCGATAAGGCCATCTTTGACCAGACTCTTCCTCATTAACACACTGTCCGACCAAACAGCCTCCACACACACACACAACCAGACACACGGGAGACCAGCCATAAAATCACTGACAGAAAACACGGTTAAAAAAAGAAAAGAAAAAAACTAACTCCGAGCGGACACACAGCTGATCAAACCATATCTTACCTTCACTATGGTGTCTAAAACAGGCAGCAGCAGCAGCAGCATCAGTCATCCATCCAGCACCAACAGGTTAATAATCCACCGATATTATTCCCGTTCTGCTGCTCAGGTCGGACGTGGTGTGTCATGGGCACCGGGCGGTCTGGACCGGGTCTGGACCCGGTCCTGTCAGGACAATTGAAGCTAAAGCTAAGCTAACATTAGCTAAAAACTTTTTTTTCACACAATGCAAATGGATGAAACACGCTGACCACGAGATGTAAACAGGAGCAGCATGGTGGATTATAATCTGTTGCAGCTGGATGACTGATGCTGCGACTGTTTTAGACACCAAGAGTTGAGGTAAATAATTCCATGAAGGTTTATCAGCTGTGTCAGTGCTGAGGACTGGGGTGTGTGGTGGAGTGTGGAGTGTGAGACGTGTACATGTTCATGTGTATCAGAGACGTTCAGTGAAGCCCGGCTCTCCTGCCATGGGGCGTGGTCTCTTTCCCTGCAGCGGACACCCGCCCCCTCCCTGTCCTGAGGCAGAGAAAACTGCTCATTTATTGACAACTTTGATGCAGAATTTTATGTACTTATCGACTTTTTTAGTCCTAAATTTGACAGAGTGGTTAATAATATGTTTTTCCTGTGGTATTATAAACATAAAACACATATTTATTCTTGGTGTACCCGGTCTTTAAAATGAAAATTTGTAATTGACTACCCCCTCTGTCAACATAGCCTGACTGTCTTATTTTCAGTAAGAATGTTAGGTAGTAGAACCACCTGAATGTTTGTTTGAAATACCTGAACATGCCTTATTAATTGAAAATGATAATACTGTAATCTCCTTTCCTGCAGTGGTTCAAAGCCATAGGGTTTCACAGAAGGGTAAGACAAAATTGTTTTGTAATGATTAGAGCACTGACAGATCGTTTTCACCTCTATCAGCATGTAGGAATTGTACATTGTAATCATGGGTATTAATCACAGTTCTGTTGTTTCTAAATTGGTGCAGTTATTGATGTTTCTGTCAGTCATTACGCCAGTAGATAAGCATAGATGGTTTTGTTGTGAAAAACATGTTTTTTATATTGACAGATTGCACCTACCACACTGGCCGTGATATGCGGCTATGTCAAAGAAAGAGTCAGACAGGTTTGACAGGCAGGAGTGACACATGATGTGGGGTTAACTGTAGGAATTAAGTTCTTGCTGATTTCTAATGTAAAGCATGCACATTAAGCACATACTGTGAATTTAATTAAGTAAGTTTGATTTAATCATGTATACAAGTAATTTGCATAAACATTTGGAAAAAATAACATCAATTAATTTTGTCTATCAAACTGATAGGCCAATCAGAACTAATGATCTCACTAAATGTATGGTTGATTTCAACCTGTTGCCATTCCGACGGCCCGCCGGCGGGCCGTCGGGGGGGTTTTAATCAGGGAGGTGTCATAGAGGATGTCACCAGTCACTTGAAATAGTCATGCCACATATCGTTGGAAAGCTAAAACTCTTGTGATTAAAGATATGCCGACCATTCCTAAATATAATCATCACAGCAACACTCGAATCAGACTATAAACATGCTAACAAAGTTCGTAAAAAGCCGATATAACTCACGATTTGTGTCAGGGCAGGCTCAGGATCACAGGGTTTCCCCACAAACTTGGTGTCGTTACATTCAGAAAAGTCCAGTAAATCCAATCCAGTAAAGTATTTAGTCCAAAACACACGGTTGTACCGGTAGATAACCTCATCCCGCTGCTGCATCTTATGAAATTACGCATTGTATATCCAGTAAATCCGTTTATTTCTCCTCATAAGTCCGGCGTTTACATGAAAACAATGTTTATTTCACTTTACAAAATGGCGCTGCCCTCTGACCTTTCGATTGACAGCTCACTCGACCAATCACAAGCTCCCTCTCTCCGGCTGCCGCCTGCAATAGCGAATGAGTGGCTGTGTCTCATGAGGAACATCCCCTCCGACAGCGCTGAATGGCTTCAGCCAATAGAAACCGATCACGATGACAACTGTAGCATTGAATAGCCAATGAAATTACGAAACGAACGATGTGCTGCATTCACGGTCCCTGGGAAAAGGCAGCACCGCCATTTTCATGCGTAACTTTGCAAAAGCTGCACTTTGGCGCATGTATTGTTTGTCAATGGCAACTTTAGGAAAACGCCTAGATATACACTTAGAAAAACATGTGTAAAATACTCATTTTTAGCAGGATTGTTATCAAATTTGAACCGGGGCCAGGTAAGGCTTCATGCTGTAGTCCCATTGTGTTTTCCAGCTAAAATTCTCAGCTGCACTCATCTTCAGGCATCTGATTGCAACAAAAAAATTCAGGCGAGAATAAAAACATTCTAATTCAGTGTGCTCCCACTTAGATTACTCAATGATAGTAGCACTTATAGTGATTATTTCAGTTTGGGGAAAAACTTCAGAGTGATACCTTTCAAAAGAGACCAAGCCCATCCATATTCTCCAAACAGTTCAAGAACAGCATTCAATTTACTTTGGGTACGCCTTGGATAGGCGAATATTACAGAATTTATAGGAGTGACAAGGCAAAACAGAGGTGTTGTTCATACCTATACCTTTCTTTTCAGGAACGCACTGATCACAGTCACATGCTAACACAAATTAACATCTGGAAGCTGCCCAGTACAACCACAGTTCGATCTGCTGCCACTGAGCAGCTTCACTTGAGGTTTTGCTGCTTTTTCACTTTCCTCACCCAGATTTACCCCGTCGATCCTGAGGGTTGAACTGATGTTCAGTCCAGTCACAAGCTTGCTTGGTGGTCGTTCTTCTGAATCTATGTTACATACTTCTGCTGCCCACCAGCACCTGAGGAATTGTGGCTGTGCAGGGAGATTCGTCTCACTTCTATTTTAAGTTTCTCTGTATTTGAGGGACATGTCTAAAGTCTGGAACAACTGCATAACGTAACTATAACGTTACGTGCATGGCTGAGTATGTACCGGTAATCTAAAACAATATAGCTTAACGTTAATTAATGTCAGCTTGCTTTCCATTAGTGACCTCGTCTTCAGTCACTGTCGTAGTAAACATTTCACAACTAATTCGCTGCAGTTCTCCAGCTGTGACTGTGGGCATATCTAGCTTTATCAACATTCAAACCAACGTATCTAACATGTTATATTGCTCGAAATTAATCGCCAATGTACTATTTTCTCTCTCGTTTGCCTTGAAAGGGGTGCGAGTTGACGCTATTCTGTAAATTTTGCGCGTTTTGTTATTTTTATCAAAACTATTAGTGCAACTAACAGCACAAAAAGACATGATCACGGCTCTTGCTGCTCTCTTTCTGCAGGCGACATGCGCAGTAGAACGTCAGTGACGTAGGCTGATAATCCCTCTATAATGACAGACAAAAATAATAATAATAATCCCACTTTGGAGAGGGTGTTTACAAAATCAACATCTAATCTGTCTATCAATTAAAAGTTGGTTAAGTGTCTGGAGCACCGCGCTGACAGATCGCAGCTGACCGTGACAGTTTCACCATCATTAAACGTGAGCCAAACTCCGATCCTCACTCACTCACGTCTTGGCCAGGTCTCCCTTGCAAAATCTGGTTACATAAAGGTTATAATAATAATAATGAGGACGGGACAGAGTCTCTAGGACATAGGCTATAAAGCATAGGCCTGTGTATATTCTGTGATCTATCTATCTATCTATCTATCTATCTATCTATCTATCTATCTATCTATCTATCTATCTATCTAGCCTCTATCTATCTATCTATCTATCTATCTATCTATCTATCTATCTATCTATCTATCTATCTATCTATCTATCTATCTATCCATCCATCCATCCATCCATCCATCCATCCATCCATCCATCCATCCATCCATCCATCCATCCATCCATCCATCCATCTCGTTTCAGTTTTTGCCGGTGCGTACCTGGTGTTTCTCTCGAGGTTGTTTACTCGCTCATGCTGAATGTTATAGATAAAAACGCGCAAAACCCCACGAAATACTCTTGTGAGGGCTAATAAAACTTGACAAAATCCTACCGCCACTGAACGCATCTCCGAAGCTATTTTAAGTTACGTCCGAGAGACGTCTACTACACCGTAATAAATGTATAGCCTAATGTTTATGTTTTTTAGACATACATTTTCCCATAATATGACCATTTACCTAAAGTTTTAAGTTTTTGTATTAAAAATTAAGCAGATATATCTTTTCGCAACCCTAATCTATCAACCAAACCCTAATATCAATTGAAAAACTACAAATGTCGGAAAAATACCGGAAGTTGCAATACACAGCGCTATGTTCCGCCATATTGTTTTGTAGTTCCAATGTGTTTTCTCTATTATGTGAACTCATAACCCCCAATATTGTCTTATTCTTATCTTATTAATATGTTTTGCGGATGGGGAACACATTTAATAGGTCGAATTCTATGCTTGTCATTGTTAAAATGGTATAATTATGTTTTTTTTAGATTTTGGCCCTCATCAGTGGCGCCCCCTATTGACACTGATTCGGCTATAGTAATATAGATCAAGAGCTTTCCAAAACTGTTGATCCCATATCTGTAGCACGTTTTGTTGCTTCTTTATGAGCCTTCAAAAACGTCCCAATTTCAAGGTTCAAAGGTCATTCCTGAGGAGAAGGAAACACCCACATGTCCCATTCTTAAATAATATTACTCCCTAAGTCAAGACCTTTCCAATGATGTCTTCATTGTCCATCTACGATAAAATTTCATTGTAATCTTGCTCCAAGCCAAGCCTCTTTCAGGTGTACTTTCTCAGATGCCTTACTGTTCACACCAAAAGCTTCCAAAGCGTCAAAAACGCTCGAGGGTGGGCGTCAGACAAGACAGCTTCCAAAACGGCAAATATTTTCAGCCGCTTTGGCCGCTCGTCACGTGACTGACGTCAAAGTTCGATCGCGCTGGTCATTGGGGAGCCGAAATACAAAAAAAAAGAAAAAAAAGGCAGCCGACGGACATCATTCTGACAGGCTGCCGCCGGTTGCCGCTTAACCGCGTCATAGCTAATTACCCTAAAGTTAAACCTGGCTCAACTTTTCATCTGGTGACGCTTTGGACGCTTTGGACGCTTTGGAAGCGCGGCAACGCCTGTTGACGCTTTGGACGCTCAGTGTCGCCGGGCTCTCATTGAAAATGAATTGACTTCCGGCGTTTTTGACGCTTTGGAAGCTTTTGGTGTGAACGCACAGTTAGGGTCCCAGCTAGATAAAATAAGTCCAAAAATGTTTAAGGCCTATTTAATGACCAAATATGTGCAAGATATTGATGTTTGCCTTCCACACAGTCAGATTTTTCAATTTGGATCAGTGTAGACCCAGTCTTCCCCATAAAAATATTGCAAGTGCAAAGTCCCTGTGGTGTACCAGTGCCACGAAGGAGCTGAGGCTCCAGAGGCGATTCCCTAACTTTCTCAGCTGGGCCCCCCTTTGGTTCATAAGAAAAAAAAAATGCAATGTCCAGCTTTGATCTGTATTTTGTCTTGATGACCATGATATAACATTTTTTCAAAACGGTTGTTAGGCCTGTGCCACACAACAACATGCATGAGGGAGGAAGATGCATAGGATATAGTCCATTCACTATAGGCTACATTTTGCTAAGTTTAAGTGTCAAAATCTCAGCACATGGACCACCCAGATTCTTCAGACTGTTACGTCTTTCTCGAGAAGACCATTCCAATGATGTATTTGCTTTTGTCCTGCAACACAGTTGCAACAAATTATGCTAATTAATAGTTACAATAACAAGTTTCATTATTACAATCAAAGGTGAACTGAGTTACAGATGGAAAAACGTCTTCCCCAAATATTTTACAATGTAAAAAAAATACTTAGATAATGCATATTTTCAGGAATAAGATGGTAGAAGATACACTGTAATGGCTGAAAGCTTAGATTCTGTGTGTTTGCCTTCCTTTTCTACAGACTGGGAATAATTGTATTTTAGCAACAGATCTTTCTTGTCTTGACATGGCTTGGATGATTAGATTGTTGACATGTCTGTTTGTTTTTTCAAGACAATTCTCCAACCACACCAAATTCCATAATACATTTATGTTATCTTTGATGTTGATAGTGAAGTACAGTACTCAATAAATAGTATGGGACATTAAAGAACACATGACTTCTTTTGTCAGTGTTTCATTGAAGACAGTGACAAAAAGTAGAAGTAACCAGAAGTTTTTTTTATTTTATTTTTTTATTTAGAAGTAACCAGAAGTAAAAGGCTTTCACTTTACAATAAATCACAGGAAGTCCTCTCTTCCATTACTGTCAGCTTCACAGTATTCGGGTCCAGTCAAAACAACACAGCTTATGCCACGGACACACTACACCACATTTAAAGTGGTCAGATTGCTGTAATGTTCACAACTTTTTGTCTTGTAGTAAGGAGTCTTGATGCCATCTTGGTTTGCACACTACACTGACTGGCGACTGGGACGATCCTGTCTGTTTCCAAATCAAGTTTTGTCTGTTTTTCAGAGAGTTGTACTGTAGGTAAATAAATAATTCTGTGATGGAAATGTACAGGTCGCTCAGCTGATGCCCACTTGCTCAGCTGTGTAAAAACTCTGCAGGAAACAATGCTGCGTTCATACATAAACTCATGTTCAAACATTTGTTTTCCCTCCAGGGCTTTGCCAGAGTCACTTGACTGAAAACTATGAGTAGCCCCGAGATGCGTTGGCACGTTGCTGATGTTATTTAATAGCGAGTCATTAGAGCTTCTTTCTTTCTTGGTTTAGCCAGTTGATGTAAATTAAACCAACTGGAGCAGTTAAACCGACACAAACCTAGCATAAACACACACACCACTACCTAGGTGGAGTCTTCTCTTCCTCATCCTCGCTAGTGTCTGGACTGATCAGGCCCATGTGATCAAATTCCTCTTCTTTAGGCATATCTAAGAGGAGAGAGGCCTGTGGACCTAGAGCCATCTTATATTGCTGCAGAACCACCTGAATTCGCTCTCTCACTTCAGCGAGTCTTCTTGTTAGAAGACAATGGAGTCCACTTCCATCTTCTACATGTCAAGAGAGAAAGAGGACAGAAAACACAACTTAATGCATATACTATATTGAGACTGGCCTTCAGACAAAAACTCATTAAACACATGTTTAATGGGTTAGCAACTATGGGTCAACCTGACCCGATGCCTACCACACATGTTTTTGATGTTGTATATTGCACTTTTAACTCACCGCATCTTGCAAGCTCTGTCTTGAGGACCACTGCCAGGTTCTGCAACCACGTACAGTGCTGGGCCATCTCCAACAACAGGATAGGGAGCTCCTCTTGCAGCCGAGTTGTCAGCATGTACTGGTCATGTAGCTTTTTCTTGATGCCGATTGTTACTAATGATCCAAAACAGTTACATAAATACATTACAGTTTAGTAGGGGTGGGAGAAAAAATAAATTCCTAGATGCATCGCGATGCGGCTGTGAATGAGTCTGAAATTATTCACAAATCTTAAAAAGTGATTTTCTAAATGATAGTAAGGTAATGCTGGTGGAACAAAAAAGGTGGAACTCAGAAGTGCAGGGCGCTGCACGCCGGATAAACACATAACAGAAACATGCTGTGGTGGAAAAAGGGCTGAACATGAAATCTGACCAGCACCCTCTGGATTAAAATCCGGCATGTGGAAGTTTTGTAATGCAACCATAACATTTTTGAAGCATTGGAAAAATGCATACCACTGCCATTGTCCTCCCATGGCCATATTGTTCCAGTGCTCTGTCCAGCAAGAGACTGGTCCACCAGGGTCGCAACAATCTTTTTGGAGTCATCTGCAACAAGACTGTTGTACTTCTCAATCTCCTGGAGAAGACGCTTTTTGTCTTCTGTCAACTTTCTTCGGAAACGATGGCAAAGCTTGTTGCTGTCTACAAAGACACAGGTTTTTAGGAGTAACTGCGATAATGCAATCCATTAAAATATGCAGACACACATACAATGTTATATTAAAACCATATGCATACATTTTTCTTATATTAAAGAAAAAGCCTACATACCATTCTGACGGTAGAGGCTTTGTTTTTGTTGCTTCACACCCAGATGAAGACCCTCAATGGACTGCTGGAGATTGTGCAGATCTGTTATTTGGGTCTCTGTAGATATGGGTTAGAGTGAAATATATATATTACACCAGGGGTGCTCACACTTTTTCAGCCTGAGAGCTACTTTTAAAGTGACCAAGTCAAAATGATCTACCAATGATTCATGTTTATTTATATAGCCTAATATATGAACATATACATAACACTTCATATACAATATGTCGGTGTAGCCTACCTTTCATAACTGCATGAACCCATATGGCACAATAAATGTCCATACATTTTTGGTCGTCCAGTCATTGGTCGGACTATGCGACGGGGGGGGGGGGTGTTTAATAGCGCTGCAGCTGCATTTACCGTGCGCCCCTGTCTGTATGTGAACCTGTGTCTGTCTATGTGCCGGCAGAGATGAGAGATGGTGTTTTTTTTAATAATCATGCTAGCGTTTCACCATCTCTCATCTCTGCCAGTCAGCCTCTCAACCTGACGCCTCTCTCGCGTGCGGGCGCACGTAAACCCACGTGAGGAAAAAAAAAAATTTTTTTTGGACACTTTTTTTTTTTTTTTCTGTTAGTGGGAAACACTGATCAAGCTGTGCGTACGCACAACTCTCCGCAATATTCCATTGATAAATCACACCGGACCCAAGAATGGTGCGGACATGAACACACCTCATATTCCACCCCCAGAATGCCTCAGCACAACCATATATGGTCAGCACGTGCATATTAAGTAGCCATGTGCGCTCTGTGGAGCGGCAACAAAGGAACAACAAACGGACGGACATTCACCCGGAATGATGCTTCGGCGGACCTGCCCTCGCTTTTGAGGTCGGTTGTGAGAAAAATGCCTGCTGTCCAGACTACTGTGTTTTTTTAATTATACTTTTTTTTTTGTTGTTCTTCATCACGCGATCGACCCACACTGTCTGATCGCGATCGACGTAATGAGCACCCCTGTATTACACTATACTGAGATCTCTAGATTTCTGCAGCACTAATCCCTCACTGATGTGCTTTTTTTTTTTTACCTTTTGAACACAAATGTCTGTAATTAAAGCAGAAGTAAGTGGTCCGGTCGTTTTCGCTAATGCTGCGTTCCAGGCAGGCTTTTGAAATCGTAAATTACAGCTTCAAGTCACAACTTACGATTTTGTAGCGTTGCAGGCAACCCACTCGTGTTTTTCCGACCTGTTTTACCGGTGAAAGTCACTATAACGGCCACTCGTAACTTCCGACCCGTGAACTCGTACCAGATCGAACTGGTATGACTTCACGGTCGGAAAAATACGAGTTTCCTTGAACGCACCATAACAGTCCTCGTCCCTACGTCACCACATTCACGGCGTCCCTTGGCTGTGCACACACAGCCCTGCATGCCGTTCTCTCTCCTCATTGGATAAAAACTGTAGGATACGATAAATGTTTTCTCCTCGGCTCAGAGCAGAGCAGAGTGACTGACAGACCCGTGTTTCAGACCAAACACTCTATGTAAGTGATTGCTGTCGGAAGATATAACTATTTAAGACTTATATTAACACAAATATATCACTTACTTCTGCTTTAACCCCCACCCCCCAACATATATCTCACTCAACCTGAAGTCAAAAGTAGGCAGCAGTGAATTAGGAAAGAACTGAAAAAAAGCATGTACCCTGTAGCATATTTTCCGGACTAGTATGTTGCTCCGAGTATTAGTCGCATCTATCAATAGATGTCATGAAGAGGAAAAAACATACACAATATACAATATACAATATACAATATACACAATACACCCCTCACATTTTTGTAAATATTTTGTTATATCTTTTCATGGGACAACACTGACGATATGACACTTTGATACAATGTAAAGTAGTCAGTGTATAGCTTGTATAACAGTGTAAATTTGCTGTCCCCTCAAAATAACTCAACACACAGCCATTAAAGTCTGAACCGCTGGCAACAAAAGTGAGTATACTCCTAAGTGAAATGTCCAAATTGTGCCCAAAGTGTCAATTTTCTGTGTGGCTACCATTTTTAAAAAAATTTAATTTAAATAAAAAAGAAACTGGAACAAACTGACGAGGATCTGATCAGAAACTCTTTCAACTTGTGTGGACTGTCTGTGAAGACTGACGGGAGTGAAGCTGATCTCTCCTCTGCTTCAGAGACAGACAGCCTTGCACTGTTGGATGGCAGGTCTCTGCTCAGTGTTCAGACCCTGCTCGGGACCGGAGACGGACTGCAGAGTACACTGTGAAAATGCTCTGATTGACATGAATGGGAGTGAAGCACTACGGCGTGCACTATGGAGACACCCAGGTCCAACGGCGCAGAGAGGAGAACAGCATGTGACGAGGATGAAGATGAGCTATTGAATGAGGAAGGATTAAGAAATAAAAGCCTCCCTGCCCTCTTGTGGTCATAGTTGACATAGCATATATTTTTGATATATAAGTCGTTTCTAAATATAGGTCGCATGGCCAGCCAAACTACTAAAAAAAGCGTGACTTATAGTCCAGAAAATACGGTACTGTATGCTGTTTTGTCCTTACCACTCTCTGCCCATTCCTTGACATCACCAATCCACTGTTCTGCCATTACATCTGAGCACTGCAGCTCCGTCTTCAGTTGTGCCAGCCTCTCTGCCTCTTCCTGTGCCCTTTTAGATGTCTGAAATGTTTTACAGTTAGAAATCATTATGCTAAATCCCTGGCCAGGAGCAAAAACATAATGGAAAAATAAAGAAGAATATGGAACATACCTTCATGTATCTTGTGGAGAGGGCCTTGTGCAGGGTCTTGTCTTTTTGACAGTTCCAACCCATTGCATGCACAGTGAGCATGTCCACACGTGCTGGTATAAGAAGACTTACATTATGTTCTGCAATTTATAAACAATATTAGATGATAGTACAAACTCAAAAGACTTATTATAGTGAGATACCTGCTTTTGACATGTACTTCGTTGTCAGGGCACAACGGGAGAGGTAACTATTGACCTGCTCCACCTCCTCTCTAGCAGTTGTTCCAGCTCCCTCCTGGTTCCGACCACTCCATTTTATCTGTTGCAAGGATGAGTGGAACGGGGGTACATTAGAGTCAATGAAGCAGTTTGGCAATGTGGACTAATATTATGGACATGGACGTTAAGGCTGTCCATTTTCATAGAAAACACATAGCATATTTAAATAATAGATAACAGACAAACCTCACACTTGGTGGCATGAGCTCTTGCATGCATGATGCTCAGGAAGGGCTTCATCTGTGTCAGGCCCTTGAGAGCTGGAATCACGGCTGCAACCTTTTGCAGATATGGCCAGTATCTGCAGGCAACATCCATGGCAAAAAATGTTGCCTGCCTTGGAAGAATCTCCTTTTGGAGAAAAAGGGGATAAGCTAATATTTCTCCCCGGTACATATTGAGGGCTTTCAATAGGAAGCCATGCCGACAGACAGCAACCTCAACACCTTGCTCGTCGAGTTTGGTGGCAGCTCGCCTTGAGGTCTCCCTTGCTGCTGCCCACTTAGAGTCTCCACATGAGCCCCTTCCCTGTATCTGTGAATTTAGTGCATTAAAAGATTGTTAGTGCAAGATAAGCAGAGGTGGCAAGTAACGAAGTACAAATACTTCGTTACTGTACTTAAGTAGATTTTTCAGGTATCTGTACTTTACTTGAGTATTTATTTTTCTGACGACTTTTTACTTTTACTCCCTACATTTATACGCAAAAATATGTACTTTCTACTCCTTACATTGTAAAAACAGGCTCGTTACTTTTTTTTTTTGACACGACGTAAAAGCACCGGTAAAAGACGTGACGAACTAGAGAGGGAAAGAGGGAGAACAAGAGGGAGGAGGGAGGGGGGGCGGTAGAGAGAGAACCGAGTTACCAACTTGTACTGTAGCAGCGACATGGAGGCAGCAGCATGGAGGAAGGAAGCGGTGGTGGTCGGACTATCCGACGGGGGGGTTGAACACTGTACAATCTGCGCAATATAGCGCATTTATCGTTTACGAGCGGCAAAGCGCAACCTGTCCATGTGCCCGTGTCTGTGTGTACGTGTGCGCGCGTGTGTCACTCTGCTCTGCTCTGAGCCGAGGAGAAAACTTTTCTCGTATCCTAAAAGTTTTATCCAATGAGGAGAGAGAACGGCATGCAGGGCTGTGTGTGCAGCCAAGGGATGCGCCTGAATGTGGTGACGTAGGGACGAGGACCAATAGATCCATGACGAGGGCGGGGGCTGCTAACTCCATCGGCTGACAAGACGTTATGGTGCGTTCAAGGCAACTCGTAACTCGTGTTTTTCCGACCTGTGAAGTGGTACCAGTTCGATCTGGTACGAGTTCACGGGTCAGAAGTTACGAGTGGCCGTTATAGTGACTTTCACAGGTAAAACAGGTCGGAAAAACACGAGCGGGATGCCTGGAACGCTACAAAGTCGTAAGTGTTGTTTCAAAAGCCTGCCTGGAACGCAGCATTAGCCAAAACGACCGGATTGCTTACTTCTGCTTTAAGTACAGAATATGAGTACTTTTGCCACCTCTGTGTACAATACAAATGCCTACGATTGACCATAGTGAAGTACATTAGGATACATTTTGTGTCCGGCAGGTAAACTTAGGCTATGTGAACAATAACATTGATGAAATGGATTCAAGATGAATTATCGTGTGGTTATTTGCTTTGCAGTGAATCGTGCAATGGAAATACTTTTTACTTTTAATAATACTTTTGAGTAAATTTCAGAGCCTGTACTTTTTACTTTTACTTGAGTAGATATTTGGATCAGTACTTTCACTTTTACTTAAGTCGTTTTTTACACAGGTACTTTTACTTCTACTCGAGTAAAGAATCTGGGTACTTTTGCCATCTCTGAAGATAAGACGAGTCAAAACATTGCATCATTCCTTACAGTTATTCGCTCAATAAAGTTTAAATACATGTCTGGCTAACTGAGGACTAGGGAGTACAGACTACATAAGAACAGGGCATGTAATGGTTCCTTTAGTTACAAAACTACTTTGTCAGTGTATCGCTTAAACTTACATTCTTCACTGCCATCTGTACTGTGTGGACAAAATCTGACACCTCACTGTCTTTGGCTACAAACAGCTCTTCAAAAAAGGGAGTGTCATTAGATCTAGGGGGGGAAAAAAAACATCTATTACACACTCTTGTTGTTGCTCATAATAACAACGAATTTACCAAAGACAACTTTAAGCGCACCTTCCGGTATGGCCAAAGCGATAAAGCTTCCTGTTGCCATCTGCTGATACTGCTACCATTTCAGGTGTGCAGGCGGGGCAGGTGAAAGGGGTGTAACAGCAGAGCTGATCTTTTTCATAGGAAGCGTGAGCAAACTCAAGGAAGCTCCGCTGCCTGGAATCCCCATTTATCTGTCCAGACTACAAAGTATATCAGTAAAAAACAAAACAAAAACAATTCGTCTTACACTAATTGTATTTTTATGATATATTATTTTTTTTATCAGTAGTAGCATAAAGTGACTACAAATTCATTTTCATTAGACAACTTTGATTTGTAAAATGACAATGAAACCTTGAACCCTTGCAGTATCATACTTACTCTTCCTGCACAGTGTGCGATGCTCCAGCAGCTTTGCAAAAGCTTGTCTGGAAAATCCAGGCGAGATGACTTTCAGCTCCTGAAAAGAGTTTAGGAGATCCAAGGTATATATTGTGGAGGCACTGGCAGATGCTGGCCAATATCCACTCCTGACAAGGTCCTTCATATCAGGCAACCACTGGTGCTGGCATGTCTGACACCCATATAGTGGCAGATGCAAGTCATAGCGCCCTGATCATAATAAAAGAACATTAGTAATGCACAGTGACACATACTGTAATGTATAGTTAGACTAACACAGGTCTAAATACAGAACTCTTTTTTTTTTTACCAAGATCAAGGGCTCTACTTTCGTGAACTAGGTGCAGGCGGAGCGGATCAGGCCTGCGCCTCGCCTTCGCTTCACCAACGGGGAGTGGTCAGGAGCAGATTGCAATTTTCCTTCGAAACGCAGCGGAGCGCATCCCGCCTACCGTATTTTCCGCACTATAAAGCGCACCTTCAATGAATGGCATATTTTAGAACTGTTTTCATATATAGGGCGCACCGGATTATAAGGCGCATAGAATAGAATATACTGCAGTCAAACTGAGGTTACATTATGCATTCGCTAGATGGAGCTGTGCTAAAGGGAATGTCAACAAAACAGTCGGATAAAGTCAAACAACTTTATTAAGCGTTCTGACAACTCCGTTCCCATGGTAACGTTGTTCAAACGTTAATGCATATTAACATATTGCATATTAACAATATCTCCCAGCCTTGTTCACTCTTCTCCCAAACGTGGAGGGGAACATTTCCCTGATTCAATAAACACGTAGTAAAAGAAACAGTCTGATACCACTAAATCAAACGTTAGTGCATTACTCAACATTGTTCAGTTGGGTCCATGGCACTGGTCCGACCTCCCATTAGTCCGACCTCCCATTAGTTCGACCTCCCATTGGTTCGAACTCCCATTGGTCCGACAATCGGAGTAATGAGAGTTCGAACTAATGGGAGGTCCTCATTAGATCGAACTGGACTAGTTATTAGTCAAACTCTCCATTCTTACCGTTCACTATGCATTTATATCATTATTCATATAGGCTCCACCTGTCAATAAGACACACGTGGAAGAAGAGGTGCAGTTTATGTTTATGTTGTGTTTCACCAACGAGGAGCTGTCATTACGCACGACTTTTACGCACTGCTGCGCGCTCATTAGTGTCCGTAATTAAACCTTGACACTCATATCAAATCAAACTTACATTACAGACAGGTGGATTGGGTTCTCTGTCTCTCTCTCCCACTCCGAACAGACAGACGGACGTAATCAGAAAGGAAACAGAGGCTGCGCATTGATCCTTTTTTCCTTTCTGGGATCAAACGGATCATGTGCATAATTAACTGCAAAACAAGCACTTCATATTAATAACATATAACGCTCATTATGCTTCCAGCCTGTCTAGCCTCTACCTGCTGTTTTTACTAAACTTAACCAACTCCTTTCTTCATTGCCTGAACCTAACCAAAGCGAAATTTACTTTTTTTTTTCTCTCTCTCTCAGTCTGCTGCCAGCAGCAGCAGCGGCTGCAGCAGGCTCGCGCCCGTGAAGTGAGCTCAAGCCGGCCAGGTTCAGCCGTGCTCGAGCGGAGGGGGGAGGAGAAAAAAAAGTGTATTTCTTTTACTCTGTACTCTGGGAGGGGGGGCTTTGATTATCAGTTTACACATCTTGATCAGCATTTATGATGGTTGTGCGCGATCTGACATGATCTGGCTCTCTGACTGAATATGGTGATATTCTGGGCCGCGCGTGTATGTGTGTGATGTGCGTAGAGAGAGAGAGAGAGAGAGAGAGAGAGAGAGAAAGCTGCATGCTCCTATCAATGGAAGAGCTTGTCACAAAGTAGCGATGACAGTTCGAACTAACGGGACCACCCACTGGTTCGACCTCCTATTGGTCCGACTTGTGGTTGATTTTGTCGGAGTAACGGGAGGTCGAACCAATGGGAGGTCGGACCAGTGGGTATTTTGTCGGAGTAACGGGAGGTCGAACCAATGGGAGGTCGGACCAATGGGCGTTCAGTTACAGATGTTACTGGTTCAAAATTGCGGGATTTGTCCTGCACTGCAGGATCGTGTGAACGCGTGTCTTTTCACCACAACTGTTTTCCTCTAGGTGGCAGCACCGTACTAAATACTGCTCAGACGTTTTGGGGACAATGCTGACAGTCACACAATGTAGCCGCGATTAGGAGTGGCGCTGTTCATGATACAGAATACAAGAGGACGAAAGGAGAACTAGCTGCAGACAGTAAATAATATAGTAGCCTAGTTTTTCAATGACAAAATGTAACGACGGCAGCTACAGTAGACTATAGCCCACGTCTCACTCTCTTTTTTCGGTCATCTGTCTCGTCATCTCCAAAATGTGTTTTTAAAATGAGCCAACTACAGTACTGTGCAGTAGTGCCGCAGATTTCTCACTCCGCACCTTGTTTGAGAGTGCAGCTGGATGATTTCTTGTGAATGAACGGGTCTGTGTCACTTTGGGGCTGGGCGATAAAACATAGGATAAATAACTTTCCCTCGATAGAAGACGCGGCCGATACAAAGTCGATAGGTTTCATTCATCCATTTTTTGACAGACAACACAAACAGCCAGTGATAGTGAGAGTGGTGACACCGTCAGCCATGCAGCCGGCCTGGACTTTTTATTTTTAATTATGAAGGATCATCTGCGCAAGGCAAAGATGATAGCATCAACAAAACACGGCGTAACACACGCGGCTGTATGGGACAGGCTTTTATTTAATTCATGTTAATTAATGTTGGATGATCGCGCTGTTTTATAACTTTAAATAAAATCCAGAGTCCCCCATTTGGGGGACTTGAAGACATGCATAACAATAACAGAGCCCCCAGTGCACTGATTATGAAAGAATATGGTCATATTATATGTCAAATTAAACAGCAGAAGCTGGGCTACAACGTGTAAAAAACCATGTTTATATGACCCAAACACAGCCCAAACACTACTCAAACAAACAACTAGACATCAAACTTCATAAAGCACCTCTGTGTGGACCCAGTCGCCACATTTCTGGCTCGTATACTACTGTACATTATGCAAAACACATCAGCGACCTCTCATCTGAACGTAAACATAGAGAGCCTAAGCGGAAGCAGGAAGTAACGGCGCCATGGGACCTCAACTCTGAAAAACTCGCCATTCAAATGAATGAGACTGAACATTTTATTTCGTGATCCGATTGAATTGCGCCATGAGAAAAAAATATGTCCTCTACCTGTTTAAAACATCACGTTTCATGCCGAGAAATCAGCCGTTTATCATAAAACGGCAACAGAAGAATGTATTTTGTGTAAAGACCGCTCTACGGACTACAGATCTGTGTCCCACAAAAAATACGTCACCAACTGACACGGGAAAGGGCGGCATTTGGTGTGTGACGTCACCTACGCGACTTGTAGTCTTTCTGCTTACAGATTCTTCTGAATTTTATTCTACAATAGCTTTACAACAAACGGCTGATTTCTCGGGAGGAAACGTGATGTTTTAAACAGGTAGAGGACATATTTTTTTCTCATGGCACAATTCAAACGGATCACGAAATAAAATTTTCAGTCCCGTTCATTTGAATGGCGAGTTTTTCAGAGTTGAGGTCCCATGGTGACCGTTACTTCCTGCTTCCGCTTAGGCTCTCTATTGGGGCGTCCCTCAACAACCGCGGCTAACACAGCAGCTAGCAGCAGCACGGCAGAGGGAGAAGACAACAACCAGCAAAGTCGAGCAAAAACAGACACTGCGTGGCCAAAACATGGTCGTACATTTGCTCTTACCTTTGCTGTTTTGCCGTGAAAAGGTTGTGTTATGGGTAAATCCACAATATTTCCAGTTGAACTCTGCCAAGTGTTTACATCTGAATCAGCCGGGCCGAAACCCGACGGCTCTAGGACCCTGCACGGAGCCTGACGGAGCGCATACAACCCCACGTTGGCCTGCACGTGGATCTGCTGATCTGATTGGTTCATGGTTGTCACATGGCTGCCAGTGCGGCCAATCACATCGACCTGGGTCTAGCGTCATTCTCTGCTCTCTGTTAAAATGAGCCGCCACTCACTCGAATCGACCACTCCGAAATTGTACAATGATTTTATAGAGAGTTTGAGCTTCATCAGCATTATTCTAAAGGGCACTCATCAAAAATATGATTTTTTTTAGCTGAATATTAATTTTATTAATTTTTTTCTGTGTGTCATCTTCATTTACTCTTCACCAGTAACAGATATACTGAAATTTACACATTCTAGCAATTCCTCATTTTTTCCCTTTACTATGACACCAAAAGTATTCAAATAGACCTTGTGGTTGCAGAGATATACTCATTTTATTATGGATATGCAATTTTCGAGAAAAGGCCTAAAAAATAGGCCTGATTTTATATGTTGTTATTTGTCTCAAACGTCCCACCTATGCGGGTCGTTTGAGACACAGAGGAGGGGCGGTTGAAACAGCATGTTTTAAACAGAAACTACTGACATTAGGCTACTCCCGTTATGAAGCTTATCTGTGAAACGTGCGCTGCTCAGAGACTGGGCAGAACGGTCCCACTTGCTTTCTCCCCGGCTACGTTGGTGGAGATCTCCCACACAGTAAAAGATTTAGGCAACACATTCTTCCAGCTGGCTGTTTTTCTTCCAGTTACAGAAAGTAGCCTATGTGCAAAGTACCTTATGAGACACATTAACATCTCTATTCATATAACGCCCATCGAAACAGCTGATTTACATGTCGGCCGTTAACACATGGCGATTGGCCATTCACGCGGCTTTGTTCTTGGTTTCGGCCAATCAGCTTATAAGCACATGGCTAATTATCAGCTTTCAACCAATCGCACTGTTTTAATGTGTGTGTGAAAGTTATTTTCTTTAGTTCATTTTCGTTTCTTTTGGATTTTTTTTACAACAATGTATCAATATAATATTGTTTTCGTTTCATTTCGTTATAAAAATCAATCCCTTTTCTTTGAAACAATGAGATTGAGCAGCTAAAAACCAGACCAGTTCAACTGTAGCGATTTTCATAACACTATCGCTCCGGATCAGAGGTACTAAGATGCTGATTATTAACTCAATAAACTCAACCATGGCTTGTCTTATTGTTAATCTGAACGCACATGTATAAAGGGCAGAGTCAAGGCAGCAGATAAATCACAAAACATCAACGCGTCCGTGAGCGCAGCGCACCTCATTTTCTCCTGTGAAGAAGAAGAGAAAAAAGAATCCCATGGTCCGACCTGACCCAGTTATTGAATGTTTAGGTTTATTTAGAAGAAGTCTGATTATGACTGCTGCTCTGGATCAGATTATTTGCTCATAATTCGTGTTATTTTCAAACAGTGGCCAAACAACAGATCAATTAATTATTATAGACTATATTTTCCATTTTTGCTAAGCGGTTTGTTCTGAATTAAATAATAGCCTGTCCCATACAGCCGCGTGTGTTACGCCGTGTTTTGTTGATGCTATCATCTTTGCCTTGCGCAGATGATCCTTCATAATTTGTGATACATAATCATCAAGTCATAAAGCAAGACAGGCTTTATCATATTACAATAGTTTCTGTGATTTAGGCAGGGTATACAGTAGTTAGTTCTAGTTTAATAGCCTAGAGTTTAAGCTGTGGATTACTGCACAGATCACTGAGTCATCCGCCTGTCGTCCTCCGTTCTCACAGATGCCACCTGGTGGTTGTTTTGGCACATTGAGGCTTTTCATTAAAACCTCTTGTCTCGCCAAAGAAAAAAAATGCCTGAGTCTTGTGCCGTCTCGCGTGGACCACGCGTGAAGTCCGCAATTTTGAACCAGTAACATCTGTACGTAAACACGTAAAGCTCACTTTTTCAGTTCATTCCCCGTCCTTGAATCCCTCGAATTCTTCTTCTTCAGTGTTCGAATTGAACAGTTGGGCGAGTACGGCATTCAGCATGCCCGCTGGCGGCTCCCTCTCGTCATTCTCCGAGTCAGTGTCGCTGCTGTTGCCTGGCAGTTCAGTGATTATTCCTGCCTTTGTGAAAGCTCGGACCACAGTGGAGACTGATATATCAGCCCAGGCATCCGCGATCCACTGGCAGATAGTGGCGTAAGTCGCCCGGCGCTGTCTCCCCGTCTTGGTGAATGTGTGTTCGCCTTCTGTCATCCACTGCTCCCACGCAGTTCGCAGTCTAGCTTTGAACGCCCTGTTGACACCAATATCTAGCGGCTGGAGTTCCTTAGTTAATCCACCCGGGATGACGGCAAGCACCGAATTAGTTTTCTTCACTTGATTTTTGACAGCATCGGTGATGTGGGCGCGCATGGAGTCGTAGATCAATAGGGACGGAGCTGTGTGGAAAAAGCCACCCGGCCTCTTGACGTAAATTTCTCTCAGCCACTCATTCATTTTTTCCTCATCCATCCATCCATCCCTTCGGGTTAGTTTTGATGACGACCCCGGCTGGAAAGTTTTCTTTTGGCAAGGTCTTCCTCTTGAAAATAACCATGGGTGGAAGTTTCTGGCCATTAGCCTGGCAGGCGAGGACTACAGTGAAGGATGACTTCTCATTCCCTGTGGTGCGTACAGACACCGTACTGGTCCCCGTTTTCTCCACAGTGCGGTTCACGGGAATATCAAAGGTTAGTGGAACCTCGTCAATGTTGGTGATGTGCTCAGGCCGGATCTTCTTTTCATTGATCTTCTTTTCGCAGTATGCGCGGAAAGAGACCAGCTTTTCTTGGTAATCTTTTGGCAGTTGCTGCGAGACGGTAGTTCGTGCGTGGATGGAGAGATTGCGTCTTTTCATAAAACGAAAGCACCAAGAAGGGCCGCCTTGAAATTCATCGATGTTCATGTCCCGTGCTAGCGCAGTTGCCTTCATTCGAATAGTGACTGTAGAGACGCTTCTACTTGCTGCTCTCTGTTCAACAACCCACTGTTCGAGTTTGTCCTCTAACTGTGGCCATCTCGCTTTGTTCCCGCGGAAACTCTTTTTAGTCTTCTTTACCTGGCGCAGTTCATCTTCTTGCTTCCTCCACTTCCGTACCATTGATTCATTGGGGTCATCCCTATGTTCCCACAGCCCTATGTTCCCTCATTTCTAACTTTTGTCGTCACTGAAAATTAGGCCCTATGTTCCCTCAGCCCTATGTTCCCTCATTTCTAACTTTTGTCGTCACTGAAAATTAGGCCCTATTCCCACAGCCCTTTGGTCCCACCATTGGTTGGGTTTAGGCAATGAAGAAAGGAGTTGGTTAAGTTTAGTAAAAAGACCAGGTAGAGGCTAGACAGGCCAGATAGACAGAGTCCAGATAGGTAGAGAGAGTCCAGAGGGAACATAGGGCTGAGGGAACATAGGCACGCTCCCGATTCATTAATGTTGAATTCTCTCGCTGCTGCTCTATTCCCATGTTCTACTGCGTGACTGACAGCCTTAAGCTTTAACTCTGCATCGTAGGCGTGTCTCTTGACAGGTGCCATTTTGGGGTCTCGTCAGTGTGGGGCGCACAATACCAGTGTTTACTGACTACGGTAGCCGCAATGCTGCAAGCGGTGCACAGTCGCACTGAAACAAAGCTGCACCGAAACATTTTATTATTATTAAATTGTTTTTATTGTTTTTTCATACTGAAACATTTTGACAGCGCCGTGTACAACCAGTATGAATTAACCAAATTAACCAATTGATCCATATATAAGGCGCTCCGTATTATAAGGCGCACTGTCGTTTTTTGAGAAAATTAAAGGCTTTTAAGTGCGCCTTATAGTGCGGAAAATACGGTACTTCCCTCCCACCGGCGCAAATGGCATAGAGGGAGGAGAGAAGGCGTGGAGTGGGTTTGACACAGCCGAGTCAGATCTTCACCAATCAAATGAGCTCCTCTCCTCGCCTTTAAATCCGCTGCGCGCGCAAGGCGGACATTTGATTTCACCGTGGAAGAGAAGATTTGAATCAGCACCTACAGATTACAGCATAGACATTCAGCACATCTATATCGACTGTCCCGTCACACTGATGACAGATCAAAGGCTGCACAGATGAAAGATGAGGATGGATTACTGCTGTGTTGACACTACACGATTATCTGCTATATTTATGTATTTACTTATTGATTTATTGAGCCGCATCGTCACGCGACCATAACAAATAAAACTGAAAACAAATAAACTATCATCTCTCACAGCAAACCACAATCAGCCTGGCATCATAGTGAGCAGATATTCACATCTCCCATCTCAGGTAAATTCTAAAGAAAAAAGAAAAAGAGAGACGCTCCGCGATGCTTCCGTTACGCACAGCTGTTTGTTATGTTGTGATCTGTGCACATGTGTTTAAATATAGGTTACTAAATATGAGTGTCTTTATTAATGGAAAAGGGGTGTGTGTGTTTTGTTTTTTGTTTTTTTTTACTGGGCAACAGCTCTCAATCTGTCACAGCAAGTGAGACGGGAGGAAACTGATGTTCTGGTCCGGTCCAAGCTGGCAGTGTCCGGTCGCGCGAACAGACCTCACGGGCTGATGATGCAAAAGTAGTCTGGGAGGGAGGAGGGAGGAGGAGGGAGCAGGTCTATCTATCTATCTAACCTATATTTAAACACGTGTGCACAGATCACAACATACAACAGAACAACACAACAGCTGTGCGTAACGGAGGCATTTCAGTTTTATTTGTTATGGTCGCGTGACGATGCGGCGCTGGCCCCTAATAAATCAATAAGTAAATAAATAAATAAATAGCTGATAATCTGCAACGGCACAGTGTGTAGTGTCAACACCTGCTCTTGGGACATCCACGGCTGTCTCAGTCCCTCCCTGGTTTCATCTGTGTTAATTCAGTCAGGCTGAGTTTCCATTACGCAAGCCTTTGATCTGCCATCAGTGTGACGGGACAATCTATATAGATATAGGTGTATGTGCTGATTCAGATACAATAAATAGGGGTTATTGTGATGATTATTATTATTATTATTATTATTGTTAATTGCATTTAAATGTGCCTGGAACTGTGGAAATCTGCCTGTGGGGTCTTGGTGACGTGTCTGCACTGCGTGCTGGGCAGTCAAATTGCCACTGCGCTGGCTGCGCTTCGCCTTGCGCTGAGATTAGACCAGGTTGGAGCTGGCGAGCTTTCGGCGCACTCTCCGCGCGGTCTATCGGCAACAAATTGTCACTGCGCCACGGCGAATCTGTCGACACCTCCCCCTGCTGCGCGACCACTCCCATCTCAGCGCACAGCAGTCTGCCAATTTACCGAATCCGCTGCGCACCTTGTTGCACTGGACGATAATATCACTTCGCCAGCTGCGTCAGGGCTCGCTTCGCTGCGCCACCCTGAGTTGCGCCAAGAAATTAGGGCCCCAAGAGTTTTTTTCCCCCCCTAGATTTTTTAATCAAGATGACCGGTTTTCCAGCCGACAAAGTGATCATGGGGACATGGCAGGTGCAATGCTGTGCTTGCACAGTTGGTAAGATGCAAACTGTCGAAAAGAAAAGTGAATTCAGATGACTTAACATTCTGTTTGTGGCAAGCACTGGCGACTGGTGATAACATCACCAGAAATGTGCAAACAAATATTATTATTATTGTTAGTATACAGTATTATTATTAATTCTCAATGGTGATCATTTTCTATAAAATGTGTATTTATGAATATGGCATATTTCTAAATTGAATGTAATTTGTGTTAGGACTTTATTTCATGTTTATTGCTCCCTGCTCCCTCACTGCCGCCATTCTCCTGATTTGCTTCTGCAGTTTGGCTATGGAGGCGCGGAAGGTGGGGCAAAGCGGGGCTGCAGCCCTTTCTCAATGCAATGCACTGTACATGGGAAAACATGAATGCGCATGCTCAGACTGTTGGTGTATTAATATAGATGCACGAATTTGATAGCCAGTGGGGTAGTCAGCTTGATGCCACACTACAGCATCATCAGGCAGGGGAGGCGCCACCTCCCCTAGGTCCTAGTGCAGACGGCATAACCATTGACGGTGCAAGCAGTGCGTTGCACCAGGGCCCGGAGCCTATCTCATTGAGACGGCTGTCTCACCACTTGCTGGGGGATCGCTGCAAGTATTCATCTTTAACCTTAACACTGATACAGACCACATTTATGCAGCTGAGAGATTGTATGCAAACTGATTGGTAGATGAGTGATATAAGAACAGTATTTGAACTGCTATGGTGCAGGTTTGCTTCCTGGTTGAAACAAATCATATCATATTTAAAATTGCCTATCTATTAAGTGGCCGGTGCGGTGCCCCACCATTTCTTTTTACATGTAAAAACGTCACTGGTGGCAAGAGACAGAATAAATGAGAACTTGAACAAGAAGACCACACAGTTAGACTTACGATGTCAGACCTTACCTTGTTCATGAGTACAATATTGCCCATCCTCTCCTCTTGAGATACGTATGGACGGGGGAATGGCTTTAAACGAGCCATTGACAATGCTGTCCCTGTTGTGGAGTGGTCTTTTGGTGTGGTACTGTACATCACAGTCTGCCCCAGGGCAGCTGTGGCTACACGTAGCTTACCACCACCGGTGTGAATGTGTATGAATGAATAATGGTTACTGTACGCGCTTTGGGTATCGGGTAACGGTAGAAAAGCGCTATATAAATGTAATCCATTATTATTATTATTATTCACAGTTCCCACAAAACCACTCCTCTGGGAGGCACTCTCTGCACCTAAGCAGAGAAAAAATTGTCATTGTTTTGGGTCAAGAGGTCATAATTAACTAAGCACCAGATTTTTTATTTTATCTACTTTTTTAATGTACATAGATATATGATATTATTTGATTAATGAATATCCAACCTTATAACAGCAGGCTGCTGGCAGAAGCAACACAGTGGCTTGCCGACAGCTTCAGACTCCAAAAGGCATCTGAGGTGGTAGGGCCGGGCCTCCTCTCAGCGGTCTGAGGCTTTCTGCTGCCGAACAGACCATGATGCTGCTGAACCTTTCTCAGGCTCAGCAGGACATGGACATGAGTCCAGTATGGCAGAAAGCCTCTCCATGTTTTGTTCTACAAAGAGCATATGACCAAATGATCCACAATGCATATAGTATTTTGATTTCAGAATAAATTATTGTATATTTACCAAATATTTCTTGAGGATTTAGCTGCACACTGGGTGATGGCAAAGGATCCTCTGCAGAAAGTTCCAAAACCATGGGCACTGAGCCCATGCCTGTAAAACAGTACATGACAGTTTGAGACATCACTGCACCATTAACTCTTAAAAAAAACATATTGATGAACCTTTCCTGAAATTGCAAAATGATACAATTACAATTTGTTTTTCAGTTGAATTTAGCAGCTGATTCACCTCCCATTTAACATTGTGTTTGGCTCGACCCCCTCGGGTCGATCAAGTGCCACCTGATGTTTTCCTATGTTGTTATCTGTGCTGTTACTATGTAATATGCACAGTACTTTCTATATTTTATTGCGTATTGTTATGTACTGTATGATGGTTTTATCTACGATGTGAAGCACTCTGTGTATTCTTACTGAGAAGGGTGCTATACAAATAAAGTACTTACTTACTTACGTACTGATTATTTCTTAAACTATTGGACTACTCTCCATAACTGTATTACATTGGGCTGTTGTTTCACATAACAGTGATCTACTCTGACTTACGTACATAAACAAACCTGTAGTTTGGCTACTACAGCAGCCTGCACGGCCTCCACGGCCTGCACGGCCTCCACGTCTCCCTCTGGGCTTGCCACGTCCGTGGCAGACCCTTGGTGAGGACACTCCTTTGCCATCCTTTGCAGCCTTCTGTTACGTAAATCAATGATCTTGTTAGATTGAGTTGCTGAGTAACTGAGACATGAATTCATGGACAAAAAGATGTTACAGTAAAACCTTACCCTGGCTTCAGCAAGGATCTGATCGTGAATCAACCCAATGGCAAAGTGTCTTCCTTCTTGGCACTGGGGGTCATGGGGGTCAGGATGACACTGGGCCATTCTAAGCAAATATGGACGGACGGACGGACGGACGGACGGATGGATGGATAGATAGATAGATAGATAGATAGATAGATAGATTCAATCAGGGTTGAATTAATGCTGCAAGGGGAAAAAAAAAGAAAATTAATCATTGATAAAAAATGAAAAACATGAGTACTGAAACTGAAACACGTCACAAATCACTCAACTAACAACATTACTTTTTTATTAATCTATTTAGAGGAAGGACAATACACATTCATGGACATTTCTGTAAATGTGCCTTCATTAGCTAGGGGCTAATTTCCAACTGTAGTCCTCTGGCATGATGTTCATCCTGCGCATAAGCAGCATTATAAAATAAAGAATTTAAGTGCACAACAGTTGCTAGCATAGACAACAAGGTCAGCAACGCCTGTAATTCATTATCTGTGTTGAATGATGTCATTTGTTTACCAGGGTATATACAGGAATCTTTAAGTTAATTCTAAAGACTTTTTCAAGACCGTCTCAATATTTTTCAATACCTCACCGCCACTTCAAGCTGTAACCATTTACATCAGTGACACTTTTAACTTAACAGTTTTAGTTTGTGATAAAGACTATAGACCACTATGATGCTACAGAATTCAAAATAGGCTAGGATAATAAATAAAAGGCAAAGTTTATAATAATAAAAATAAAAAAAACATTTCTCCACTCCTAAAAAACCAAAACAACAATCTTATTTTCTTTTTTATGTACCGGTTCATCTTTGTTTTTTTGATAAAATGAATAAATTCACACACTTTCACAATGTTTTTTAGGACTCAAACTCTTGGACAGCTAATTCAGAAAAAATACCTTAAAAATTTAAGACTTTATGAAGTCGTGAAAAGACTTTTTAATACTTTTTAAGGGTCTTAATTTTCCCAAAATTGATTTATCACCGTTTAATACTTTTCAAGACCCCGCGGATACCCTGTTTACATCCGCTCTAGTTTTGGAAGTACAGTATATTTCCCATTCATTTTCTCCATGACTTTTGTCATAATCTTTATAATGAGTTTTAGGCCTGGAATCAATCAGAATCAGAATCAGAATCGAGTCAGAACTGTTTTATTGCCAAGAGCAGTAAAGGTCAGTTTACAGCACAAGGAACTTGTCTTGGTGTCAGGTGCATACATAAAAGTACCAAAAATAGAATAGAATAAGAATTTAGAAAATTAAGAATTGAAATAAAATAAAATAGTGCAAAAGATACGCATATACTATAAACAAGAAGGAAATATGCATATATTATAAATACACATAAAAGAATTGTGCAAAATGTTGTAGTGACTGTCCATGTCCATAGGTTTAGGGTTAACTGAACTGGGGCATTCTTCATTAGGCTGACTGCAGAGGGGAAGAAGCTGTTCTTGAGGCATGACGTTCTGGTCTGGATGGACCGGAGCGGAGGGACTGAAATAGTTTGTGTCCAGGGTGAGAGGGGTCAGCAGCAATTCTGGCTGCGCGTCTCGGGGTCCAGGAGATGTACAGCTCTTGAAAAGATGGGAGGCTGTAGCCGATCACCCTCTCTGCAGAGTGAATGACACGCTGCAGTTTGGCCTTGTCTCTGGCTGTAGCTGCAGCACACCAGACTGTCATGGTGGTGTGGCAGTGTAAAAGTTCACCAGCATCTTCACAGGGAGGTGAAACTTCTTCAGCTGCAGCAGGAAGTATATCCTCTGCTGAGCCTTCTTGGTGAGGGAGCTGATGTTCTGCTCCCATTTGAGCTCCTGTGAGATGGTGGTGCCCAGGAAGCAGAAGGACTCAACCAGGGTCACTGTAGAGTCACAGAGGATGACAGGGGGGAGGGCAGCTTGGTCCTTTCTGAAGTCCACTATCATCTCCACTGTCTTCTGAGCGTTGGGCTCCAGGTTGTTCATGCTGCACCGTGACACCAGACGGTCCGTCTCGCTGCTGTAGGCCGACACGTCCCCATCAGAGATGAGGCAGAAAAAAGTTGCAAAATGCTGCGGGACACGATCAATAGATTAAAGACCCCCTAAAGAGGCATTTTAAAATGTGTAAAAATGCTCCGCTATGACTATTCTTTAATTAAAATTGCTTACCTACACAAAGTTGTTTAAAATAACTCTCCAAGACACTAAAAACACGTCCATTATTTCTCCCTCATTGAAAAATTCATCTTCTATTCATATGCATGACTGTACGGAAGCGCATTGCATTCACTTGATAAAATAAAATTTAGACACCTTATCTCGTAATTACGAGATCCTGATGTCGTAATTACGAGATCTTTTCTCGTAATTATGAGATCCTGATCTCGTAATTATGAGATAGAGAAAAAGGAATGTCTAAGTCCGCTCTTGTCTCAATTAGAATCAGTGGTCCATGGTAGTACAGTGGATAGAGCAGTTACCTCTCACACGGGAGACTGAGAATCGAATTCCGTGGTGGGGCTTATCGTTTAGGCTACATGATGTTTTTTAATTCGGAATTAATTATTCTGAATTAAATAGTTTGGAATTAAAATATTCTCCTTCGAGTTTACACGGAAATAATAATTCAGAATTGGGGTTAACATGGAAAACACATTAAATCACCTTTATTTAATTCGGCTTAACGTCTGGGGGTCGGGAAGCGTTCTGATTGGACAGGGGGTACACGTGTTACGTATTTACGTCTACTGGAAGAAAACAAACTCCATTCTCAGTGTGTGAAGTGAACTGAGCTGCAGCCGCGAGCCGCTCCGCTGCTCCTGAACTTAACAACTTAGAAGCAGAAAGTT